>NW_007378617.1:0-19559 GCF_000475195.1 Diaphorina citri | reverse complement strand
TTTTTTTTTTTTTTTTTTTTTTTTTTTTTTTTTTTTTTTTTTTTTTTTTTTTTTTTTGTTCTCGCGTGTTTCTGTATGTTTTTTTCACTCACTCAGAGTTCCGCCACTGAATATGACGTTTTTTCAAACCTTTCCATCAACCTATAGTAGCCCGATAATTATTCACTGATAATATTGGACCCAGTTCCTACTATCTTTGGATAGATTTAGGATGATCTGGATTCTAGAGGCCCACAACTAGATGGCTCTCTAGGTGCCCTCATTCAAATAGAAAACCCTTGACAGGGACCGTTACTACCGTTAGTCTAGGCCAGTGCTTCTCAAAGTTGTTACCACCACGGCATCAGTTTTGTGATCTTTATCTAAGAAAAAATCCCAAATCTCGTGGCGCACTAGAGTGCCGCAGCACACAGTTTGAGAAGCACTGGCCTAGGCTCTAGGGTTTTTTTGGGTCATTGAAAAAAGAACAAATATTTCAAATGTGAGAGTTTATTTCTTCTAAACTAGAATAAAATCATCCAACGTAGCTAGGCCCTAAATATATAAGGTTCATTCCACAAATAAATTTAATGATGTTAAAATTCACCCCTTGTCGTGGATTTAACCCACAGCCTGCTCATTCTCAGGCGATCGTCTTGAACACTACACAACCAAGATGGGAGACGAGTTCTAGCTTATTCTAAGGGCTTCTGAAATTCCATCTCTCGATTGGTATCGAACCCACACCCTCCTGATTGCCAGACGACTAGGAGAACGTCTCGTCTTAAACACTACAAAACCGAACTGGCTTCTGGCTTGGTAGGCGCTACAGACTACTGTCTTAGGCAATTACCATGGTTAGCGTTCCAGCAATTTTACCAATAATCAGTCCCTCTACTGGGATCGAAACCACACCCTCCTGACTATCAAGCGAACGTCTCGTACTAACCACGACAAAACCGAACTGGGTTCTGGCTTGGTAGGCGCTACAGATAACCTAGGCAGTTACAAAATTCCATCCCTAGACTAGGATCGAACCCGCAACCTCAAGTTGGGGCTATTCCGGCAGATCCTGATTATTTACCAGATAAACTTCTTGACCACTACACAACCGAGATTCTAGCCTGGACCAAGGGGTTCTGCCTTGGTAGGCTCTACACTGTCCTAGGCAATTACCATGGCAAGCGTTCCATATGGGCAAGTTTACAATTAATCCGAGCGATATAATTAAGTGGAAATTATATATGATGAAAGAAAGTGCTTGATTACGGGTTAGTGTTCTTCCTATAGAGAGTGGGTGCATACTTCCGAGCTTCCGATTCTTAGGAGGAGTATGTTTAGTGTAAGTTCAACTGTTGGTAGCGCCAGTGAAAACGGACTGAACCATTCGCCATGGGATATAGCGTACAGGTAGGTGGAAGTGTTTACGGTCCTGCAAACCGTGGTTTAGAGTTTTTCGACTGTTTCTCTTGATCATAAAAGAATATTTCGTGAGGTTGATTACGGGTTAGTGTTCTTCCTATAGAGAGTGGGTGCATACTTCCGAGCTTCCGATTCTTAGGAGGAGTATGTTTAGTGTAAGTTCGACTGTTGGTAGCGCCAGTGAAAACGGACTGAGCTGTCGCCATGGGATATAGCGTACAGGTAGGTGATGGAAGTGTTTTTCGGTCCTGCAAACCGTGGTTTATTTAGTTTTTCGACTGAGTTGTCTAAAAAACGGATGTAGAGAAACAGTCGGTTTCTCTTGATCATAAAAGAATACCCATTTCGTGAGGTTTTTAAAAAAAGAAAGTCGGTTACAGGCTTCCATTTGTTTGATCAAATCTTGTTATTAACTTTTGAGCCAATTTTTATCTCTACGTATGTATGTACCTATGTATCTACCTATGTATGTATGAAAAAATTAAATGTTTCTTAAAAACATCTTAAAAACATATTTTTAATTTATTTTTCTCAACTTATTTTAACTGCCTAAACTGTCCTAGACAAACACAACTCATAAAGTTCAAGTATATTGACCTAGACAACTTGGTGATTTGATAGTGTAAAGGGACTTTCCAGTCTGATTCAGTCCCTCAAACGGTATATTCTAGTAGTGATATACCTACGCGCTTATCTTGGGATTTACGAGAACTGATTTGAATCAGATAAACACAAGTTACACCAAACAGTCTCATAGTGGACCAAAAAGACTCGTTAGTCCTGATTACAAAATTTGAGGACTGGGTGGTGTGTTAGGTCAAGTTCCATAAAGTGTGAGCGTCTATTTCGGTTCACACAGTTTCTTGAGGACAAAAAAGAAACTGTCACCGCAAAAAAGTACCTCGTTTTAAAACAACAGTGAAAAGACTCCGATGTAGAGACTTTTTCGATTATATTATGTTGCTCACATAATTCATGGAGCTGAGATGTTGTTCAGAAACTACATTGATATTATGACTTGTCTTGAATACGAACCACCAAACTCCAAACCGCGCTAACTCAACACTGATAGTACTTTTACTAGCAGATAAGTGCTATAAACACCTAAACAATCAAAATTCGATCGTCCTTAAAAGTTTCCCTTGGCATCCTTTTTTCGAAGTCTCGGTTTTTATCGAGGGATCTGATTTAATAACCCTGGGAACTTCGATTTAATTGGTTTTTACGATATTATTCAAGATCATCTTCAAGTTTTTGAAAAAAAAAAAGGACCAACATTGGACAAGATGATCTGAGATAACTTTTATATAGTTTTTGAAATAAAGGTAAACAAGAATGTAAAAATAAAACAAATGTACCGTAATCCGATATTAATTCGGTTAGGAATCCCGTAATGATGGGATAATGGTCAAGATTTAATATTTTTAACCCGTTTAGTAAGAAGTGCATTAATAAAATAGATAGCGGGAACTGTAACTGCCAAGGTCTTATATGCCTCGGTGGTGTAGTGGTCAAGGCGCTCGCCTGGTAAACAGGAGGGCGTGGGTTCAATCCCAGCTGAGGTATGGAATTTTATCCTCAATATAATTTGAGAATTTGACCACAATAATAGTAGTATTAGCCTACTGCTGGAGTAAAGAGACTTTTCAGTCCTATTCGAGCAGTATAAATAAGCACTATTATTATTATTATTATAGCCCCGAAAGCGAAGAGAAGAGGAAGACAGTATAGGAGAAAGACAGCCGTTCTGAGAAAGAACACTATCTGTTTAGGATCGAATCCGCCCCGGGCGGAAATCTAACCACGCTCAATGTTGCTTAACTTCAGTGCTCCTAGGGAAACTGGTACATTCAACGTGATATTGTCGCTATTGATCCATTATTTTTCATTTTAGACATTGTAGTACCCATTAGGTCATTTAATAATCTCGGATATTAGATTAGGTAACACTAAGATTAGATTAACAGTGATAGTAAGTTGGTTGCCTGTAGCCTGTACACACTTTTTGGGGTGTAATCAGCCTCGTGAGATCAGTTGAGGAGCTTTGTCAAAAACAGATTCAAAATTCTTTTGATCGGTTGCTACCTATACCCTACAATAGGTAACTCTCTCCCTTTTTACTTTCCTTATCCTATAGGAAGGAAAGTAATGTAATCGGGTCAAATTTTCGATGGTCAGATTTTTCAATCATCAGAAGTAGAACAGTAGATAGGTGATGGCAATTTGCTCAGCTGGAAAAGATTTGCAGAGTACATGCCGATCCAGTGAACGACTCCCATGAACGTTGTAAATCCCTAGGTAAAACAATGGACATTAAGAGGTAAAACAGTTGGAGTGAGATATAATAACCAATGTTTTCAGTGTACCTTTCAGTGAATGAGTCAATTCCTAAAACTAATAACTCACTATTCAACTCCCTACAGGTGCAAGGAATTAGGACTGATTGACTGAGTAGTAGCGAACACGCGAAGCCCCCGGGGGGTGGAGGGGGGCGAAGCCCCCCTCCCGAGCACGAAGTGCGAGTCAATTCCTAAAACTAATAACTCACTATTCAACTCCCTACAGGTGCAAGGAATTAGGAGTGATTGACTGAGTAGTTCACTAGTCTTTGCCCATCTCTATTCGTGATTGGGAGGATCTTTTTCTTTTCTACATTATCAATATTGTTGAGATGGAAATATTGATTCATCAGAACTAATCAACTAAATTTGGTGTAGGTGTACTTACCTATTTGTCTTAGTTCGTGACCAGGGCACTTACCAAAGTTATTAACCTGTCAGTCGATATAACATAATTATTACTTACAGTACTGAGGTACCTACCTACACCTATTTTCGTACTCAACTTTAAAACATACCATTTACGCCCATTTAGTAAACACTATACCACCTAATAACATAGTAGGTGTAATGACCACTCAGGTAGGTATAGTTATGTAATTTTTTTTTTTTTTTTTTTTTTTTTTTTTTTTTTTTTTTTTTTTCTGTGTTCTCGCGTGTTTCTGTGTGTCCTTTTCACTCACTCAGAGTTCCGCCACTGAATATGACGTTTTTTCAAACCTTTCCATCAACCCATAGTAGCCCGATAATTATTCACTGATAACATTGGACCCAGTTCCTACCATCTTTGGATACATTTAGGATGATCTGGATTCTAGAGGCCCATAACTAGATGGCTCTGTAGATGCCCTTATTCAGATAGAAAACTCTAGTTCCAAAACCTTGACAGGGACCGTTAGTCTAGGGTTTATTGGGTCATTGAAAAAAGAACAAATCCTATTTCAAATGTGAGAGTTTATTTCTTCTAAACTAGAATAAAATCATCCAAGGTAGCTAGGCCCTAAACATATGTATAAGGTTCATTCCACAAATAAATTAATGATGATGTTAAAATGGTCATGGATTGAACCCACAACCTCCCGATTACCAGGCGAACGTCTTGACCACTACACAACTGAGCTGGGTTCTATCTTATACGCTTAGGGGTTCTGGCTTGGTAGGCGCTACCAGGTACTGTCCTAGACTATTACAAATTCCATTTCTCGGCTGGAATTGAACCCACACCCTCCTGGTTACTAGGCGAACGTCTTGACCACTACACAACCGAGATTCTAGCCTGGACCAAGGGGTTCTGGCAGCCAACTTCTTTTCCTGTTCACTATGGTTCTCAGTATTTCTCTTTTCTCATCAACTCTTCTCAGCACTTCTTCATTCCTGACTCTACAGTAAAGGAGGTAAATGAACCTCGAGGGGGGCCCATAAATACGACCCTGCCTTCTGGCCCATTCCATAATCGTGTGCCTCATAATTACACCTTTTGGTCCAGAGCCCTGCTATGCTCCTATTTAGTCTCCTGCACCTAATCACCCCTAACGGTTCACCCTAATTACTAATGCATCAGACAGATCAATCAGCCAGTCATCTCTGATTGGGTGTACCATCTCAATAACCAATCCATTTAGAGAGGTAGGTATTTACTCTTTTCCTACCTAGATACTTTTAGATATACTCGTACATACTATGTAGAAGTATTTTTTTCTATTTAAATAGGTACCTAAGATGAAGTACTTTTAGATGGGTATTTAGGCTATTTACTATTTAGTTACCTATAAGATAAAGTAGGTACAATGGTACATACATACTTTTAGATAGGTAGGTATTTTACTATTCATCTACCTTAGTTAAAGTGGGTACTTTTAGATCTCTAGGTAACTATACCTATTTATACTATATTCACCCACCTAGGATAATGTCTACATTTAGATAGGTAAATAATAGCCTTCGATAGGAACCTGTTTTGGGTTGGAGGGACCATCTTTTTTTGTGGAGAAGAAATGACTTTCGGCTGTAAGCTATAATGTTGAAATTTGTTGGAAACTTTACCTACATATGTACATACGTAGATAGGTATCTATTGTAGATTTTAGATAATTATCTACCTATTACCTACGCGCTTATCTTGGGATTTACGAGAACTGATTTGAATCAGATAAACACAAGTTACACCAAACAGTCTCATAGTGGACCAAAATGACTCGTTTGTCCTGATTATGAAATTTGAGGACTGGGTGGTGGGTTAGGTCAAGTTCCATAAAGTGTGATGAGCGTCTATTTCGGTTCACACAGTTTCTTGAGGACAAAAAAGAAACCGTCACCGCAAAAAAGTACCTCGTTTTAAAACAACAGTGAAAAGACTCCGATGTAGTGACTTTTTTGATTATATTATGTTGCTCACATAATTCATGGAGCTGAGATGTTGTTCAGAAACTACATTGATATTATGACTTGTCTTGGATACGAACCACCAAACTCCAAACCGCGCCAACTCAACACTGATAGTACTTTTACTAGCAGATAAGTGCTATAAACACCTAAACAATCAAAATTCGATCGTCCTTTACTCAGTTTCCCTTGGCATCCTTTTTTCGTAGTCTCGGTTTTTATCGAGGGATCTGATTTAATAACCCTGGGAACTTCGATTTAATTGGTTTTTACGATATTCTTCAAGATCATCTTCAAGTTTTTGAGAAAAAAGGACCAACATTGGACAAGATGATCTGAGATAACTTTTATATAGTTTTTTGAAATAAAGGTAAATAAGAATCTAAAAATAAAACAAATGTACCGTAATCCGATATATTAATCCGGTTAGGAATCCCGTAATGATGGGATAATGGTCAAGATTTAATATTTTTAACCCGTTTAGTAAAAAGTGCATTAATAAAATAGATAGCGGGAACATCTACCTATCTGGTCAATTACCTGGAGTTACATGAATCTTTTTATAGGTGTCTTATATGTTTTAATTAGATTTACTTTGCTTCTTATCATTTTAATTTCATTATGTAAGAATGTAGGATCAAAATAATCTTTTTGCATCCACTGTAGTCCAATCTTCACACTTCTCTACCCTCATGACTGTCATTACTGCTTAGGCGGCATCTCACACAAACAGACATACATACATAGGTACGTATTACCTACATACATAATTATGTACGTAGGTACCTACAGTCCTACATAACTTGGTATCCAGGGACGTTCTGTCTGGCTAAAGTTGCCATAAAACCGTACGACCATAAACTGTACGGAATAATAGTCAGGTCATAAATTTCCCTGATTTACGGAGCGTGCAATGTGCGATAATATACGAATCAGATTATCGTACCTATCGGCGCTGAAGGAACAACAGTGCTTATTCGAAAATGCATTTTTTTTAATCAATCTAAAAAAAATCGTGAAATTTTTGCGGTGAAGCTGAAAGCGTCTTCATAATTTTTGTGGATCTTACAGCATTACTAAGAGCCTCCTTTACTATTCCTGACATACATATCTATAATTTTTCTCTTTACTCTGGTAATGTCGCCACTGGTCGCTACTCGATTGAAGTAGCTCAATTGTACTCACGAGGCTGAGTGCACCCCGAAATCCAAGCACAGAGCCGAAAAAACTTAGACACCACCAGGAATCGAACCCTGGACCCCCGGAATGCAAGCCTAGTGTGATACCCACTCGGCCACGGAGGATACTAATATTAGAAGATGATGATCTTGGGAAAAATACCTACTTTTCTTCATCTCCTAAAAAAAGTTTGCAATCTCTTCTGAAAAATTAGTTTGTTCCGTAACAGTTTGTTCCCTGGTAAACAGGAGGGCGTGGGTTCAATCCCAGCCGAGGTATGGAATTTTATCCTCAATATAGTTTGAGAATTTGGCTGGAGTAAAGGGACTTATCAGTCCTATGCGAGCAGTATAAATAAGCACTATTATTATTATATATAGCAGTAGCCTACTGCTGGAGTAAAGGGACTTTTCAGTCCTATGCGAGCAGTATAAATAAGCACTATTATTATTATTGCCCCGAAAGCGGAGAGAAGGGGAAGACAGTATTAGGAGAAAGACAGCCGTTCTGAGAAAGAACACTATCTGTTTAGGATCGAATCCGCCCCGGGCGGAAATCTAACCACGCGCAATGTTGCTTAACTTCAGTGCTCCTAGGGGAACTGGTATATTCAACGTGATATTGTCGCTATTGATCCATTATATTATTTTTCACTTTAGACATTGTAGTACCCATTAGGTCATTTAATAAACATTTAAAAAACATTCAGTGGCACTTAGACAAGAGAGGGTTAAATATTTTATTCACGTAATTCCGTGGCACTTAGACAAGTGGCACTTAGACAAGAGAGGGTTAAACATTTTATCCACGCAAACCCGTGGCACTTAGACAAGTGGCACTTAGACAAGAGAGGGTTAAACATTTTATTCACGTAAACCAGTGGCACTTAGACAAGAGAGGGTTAAACATTTTATTCGCGTAAACCCGTGGCACTTAGACAAGTGGCACTTAGACAAGAGAGGGTTAAACATTTTACTCACGTAAACCCGTGGCACTTAGACAAGTGACACTTAGACAAGAGAGGGTTAAACATTTTATTCACGTAAACCCGTGGCACTTAGACAAGAGAGGGTTAAACATTTTATTCACGTAAACTCGTGGCACTTAGACAAGTGGCACTTAGACAAGAGAGGGTTAAACATTTTACTCACGTAAACCCGTATGAGCGGTAGTTGTGCTCGTTATTCGCCTGGTAGATTCCGGGTTCGATTCTCAAAGTGACAAAATACCCGCCTATACCCATATTAAAATTAAACTTCACCCAGTATGAGCGGGGCCGGGAAAATCTGGCATCACGGAATTGCCCAGATGTTTGTCCGTTTGAAAGAAGTTTGATAGAGGGAACTGTGAATGCTAAGGTCGTATCGTCCCGAAATTGAAGAGAGGAGGACAGGATAGGAGAAAGCCAGCCGTTCCGACAACGAACATTATCCCATCAGGATAAAATCCGTCCCGGGCGGGAATCGAACCCGCGGCCTAGCGCTTACAAGGCAGACGCACTACCAACTAAGCTAACTAGGCTGGCTGACTTGGTTTAACTTCAAAGATCTATGGGCTATAAGGGACTGATGCATTCAACGTGCATTCGTCACTGACTAAACTTTAAACTTTAGATCGGAAAGTGATTTACGATCTCACGAAATCGTTAATGATCGGTCCAACACTCTACCAAGCGATCTTACTCGATCAGACAATATCGCAAAGCGATTCACTTCGAGTTAGTTCCTGGGTATGCTATTGTATGCCAATCTCAGGGGCGTGATATCGGAACCTGTCGGCAGAGCAAGTGACCTTTTGGAGTCCCGTTTGATAAAATAAGGGACAAAACTGAACCCCCTAAATGTTTGGAGAATGGGCCCAAATGTCTCTGTTAAGGTGTGTCCACACATAGTCGACACACCTAGCTGCATTATTATGTTAAGGCAGTCTCTTCTTGATCCCTTGTGTGCGGCGTCCATTTTCATTTAGGACTATTGCAAGTCCTGTGAAGAGTGCGTTCTCTCTAAAAATCACATAGAATAGAATAGAACAGGGTTGTCTAACCTTTGCGCTCCCGAGGGCCACAAGAGACCAAGGTAGAGAGTTGGCGGGCCGCAAAGTTAAAAATTCAACTAACAGGTGGGGCCTTCTCCGGATACTTCACCATCTGAAGTTAACCAGCTTTGTTCGAAGTTAAGTATCCGGATACTTCACCATCTGGACAACCGTGCGCTGCTGGCTTTACCCGAAGATGCCACCCCAAACCGTCCCCTTATTTCGTGCCTGACCCCCATTGATGTCGTAATCACACTGTTTGTTCTGGAGAATTTGCATGTTGCAATTATGATTTGCATCGCGAGTGGCTATGTTTTCTTACCATGACCAATTGGTCGATCAGTTGTCTTGGTTGCTTCTATGTTGTACGTGCCTCTGGTAGCCAGAGATAGAATGGACACATAAGACACACAATTGTGATCTTTGATCTGACCACAGGCAAGGGGTCGTCAAACTGTCAACGTGTGTCTAAACATAGTAGACTGGTCGTCGATCGACATCGATTCACATAGGTCGACGGTCGTCGACTATGTGCGGACACGGAGAAACCTTTACGGATTGTATTGCAGTTTGGGATACTTTTTTCTTTCAGTGGGTTTAACGTCACTGTAGGTACAGGGTGCGGCGCGGTTATTTCCTTTTTTGGAACTTCGATTAAAAAAAGGCTGTTATTCTTAACTGATGATTAAATGCTGAATTATTATCAAGAAATGTGGGGAATTTGATTTTATGAAGGTTTGAAGAGTCCACCATTCAAATGACGACCGCCATTGACGATACACTCTGGAGGCGATTTATGAGATTTCGATCTACTTTTTCAACATTGCAACAGGTATACGGCCTGTTTCGGGGCGAATGTTGTTCTTTAACCCTTCAATGGTTCTTTACCGATCATTGTAAACTTTGTATTTGAGGAAACCTAACGGGGTTATTAAAGTAAAAAGGGACAGATCAATTCCTCATTAACTTCAAGTTTAGGAACAGCTTGCGCAAAGCTCAATGTTGCAGATCCGGACTCTAGCTAGGGTCTTCGCGCAATTTGATTGGACGACAACTTTCACTCTGACCCAGGAAAAGGTCACTCAGAGGTCAGCTAAAGGTCAGTCTTCTTGTTCCAATAAAGCGCTTGATGTGTATCTTGTATCCAAGTATATCCATAACGTGATTTCCGGAGAGTAATGCCATCATGAAGAGATGCAGATGATGGTACAGAGTCCTCTTTGGTGCCTTAGGTACGGTTCGATCGCGGAGCAGAATGGCATTTTCTTGATGAATTCGAGGAGTGCCGAATACGTGTTTTGGCACTAAAAACTGACCATCGAAAATTTGACCCGATTACATTACTTTCCTTCCTATAGGATAAGGAAAGTAAAAACGGCGGTGAAACACTCTTTTTTATGTACCTACTTAACGCCAGGACTTGAAGGGTGAATTTTGGATCCTCATTGCTTTGGTATCTTGGTATCTACTCCCCTTCACATGGTACTTGTTCTCTGATCCATATATACCTTGAGATCATACTAGTCATAAATACATCTCACAACACAAACCTTCCAGAATTCTAGATGGACAAGTAGTTATTATGAGATTGTAGGTATAGGTACCCCTTATGTATTTAACACACATACTGACATTCACCATTCTCCCAAGTTATCCTCTGTCGTAGTTCCGTGTAGACTTTACTCTTATTACCGGTATAATTCTTACAATTATTTGCTCGTACACCTAAAGGTACTGTTCTACTGATGTTTACCCTAGTTCCTATTCTTACACTCGTATTTATGAACAAGAATGATCGTTCTTAGATCAGTCTCAAGTCAAAATTGCCCAATCAAATGACTTGAGACTATGCTTAGCACGAACTTAAGAGCCAGCATTTTGTTCATAAATATGGGTGTTACTGGGTTATATGTTTTATTTGAATTTTTTTTTTTTTTTTTTTTTTTTTTTTTGAGGTTTGAAAGAGGGAACTGTAACTGCCAAGGTCTTATCGTCCCGAAAGCGAAGAGAGAAGAAAGACAGAATAGGAGAAAGCCAGCCTTTCCGAGAACGAACTTTATCCGTTCAGGATAGAAAACGCCCCGGGCGGGAATCGAACCTAGCGCTTACAAGGCAGACGCTCTACCCTTTGAACTGAACTTTCATAGTTGAATGCACTATTTCCCGATAAATCACTGAATTTATGTGATAGATGATTGGAGTAAAGCAACGTTGTTCGTGGTTGCTATCCGAATGGGAGACCATTTGATGGAAAATTGCTTGCTGATTATTATCAATTGACCTACTGTACCAGCGCTGTGCCTACGAAGAAAAGGTAAGATTCTCTCATTGAAGGTCTTGAAAAATTGTTAATGGGTCTGAAACTTCTGAAATGCTTTTTTGTAAAGTGTATAAACATAACATTTTATGATATTGACCAATAATTTGACAAAACTGATATTGACGAATCTGCCCTCGCAGGATTGTGATCCACGTACCGGAGACTGTGAAACACGTACATCACCACATCACCAAGAAAGTCCCCCTACCCATCGTAGTCTTCACGAAGAACCCCAAGGAACCCAAGCCGATCTTAGAGTACAAAGAACCCATCATCAAGGAGATCTACCACGAACCCAAATACTCCTATCATGAGATTCATGAACCCAAGTATGCGTACCACGAGGAGAAAGAGGCGTATCATGTGCCCAAAGAGTCGTATCATGTTAAGAAAGAAGTATATCATGAACCGCAAGAAAAATACCATGTAAAGAAAGAGATATACCATGAACCCAAAGAGTCGTATCATGTAAAGAAAGAGATATATCATGAACCGCAAGAAAAATATCATGTTAAGAAAGAGCTTTATCATGAACCTAAAGAGCAATACCATCTACCCAAACAGGTTTATGATGAACCCAATGAGGTTTATCATGAACCAAAAGAGGTTTATCATGAACCAAAAGAGCCCTATCCGTCTCTTACTGAGGATCATGCGTACACGGGATATGAACCGGAGTATGGGGGCTACGAAAGCAACCATGTGATCCGTGGAGGGAAAGACTATGAAATTCAGATGGCGAGAGGTAAGTGGCGCGTTTTTCCACCGAATATTATCAGGTTAGGCTGGTCATTCACATTCAGTTTTGCATGATAGGCTTGAGTCTGTTGGGGTTGCGTCACCTTACTAACAGTTAACAGTGTTGGACGTTGGGCAACAGCAGGAACGGTCAATAACTAAAGAGACTTTTCAGTTTCATTCTAGCAGGATGAACGAATTATACATATTATTCTATTCTAATTTGTCTCAATAGCAAGTCCGATTTCTTGTGGCAAATCTTCAGGTATGGCACTTTGTATAAAATCCGCCCCGGGCGGGAATCGAACCCGCGGCCTAGCGCTTACAAGGCAGACGCACTACCAACTAAGCTAAGTAGGCTGGCTAGCACACTTTAATTTTAAAAAACACACGTTAATTTAAAAAAAAAAGCTTTCTATACCACGTCTTGTAAAGCAGAACTCTTGTAAAGTGTGTCCGATATTGACCAATTTGACAAAACTGACATTGACCAATCTGCCCTTGCAGGATTGTGATCCACGTACCGGAGACTGTGAAACACGTACATCACCACATCACCAAGAAAGTCCCCCTACCCATCGTAGTCTTCACGAAGAACCCCAAGGAACCCAAGCCGATCTTAGAGTACAAAGAACCCATCATCAAGGAGATCTACCACGAACCCAAATACTCCTATCATGAGATTCATGAACCCAAGTATGCGTACCACGAGGAGAAAGAGGCGTATCATGTGCCCAAAGAGTCGTATCATGTTAAGAAAGAAGTATATCATGAACCGCAAGAAAAATACCATGTAAAGAAAGAGATATACCATGAACCCAAAGAGTCGTATCATGTAAAGAAAGAAATTTATCATGAACCGCAAGAAAAATATCATGTAAAGAAAGAGCTTTATCATGAACCTAAAGAGCAATACCATCTACCCAAACAGGTTTATCATGAACCCAATGAGGTTTATCATGAACCAAAAGAGCCCTATCCGTCTCTTACCGAGGATCATGCGTACACGGGATACGAACCAGACTACGGGGGCTATGAAGCCAACCATGTGATCCGCGGTGGGAAAGACTACGAGATTCAGATGGCGAGAGGTAAGTGGCAAGTTTTTCCACCTGATATAATCAGGTTCCGCTGTTCAATCATGTTCAGTTTTGCATGAAAGGCATACCTATAAGCCTGTTGGGCTATCCTATCAACAGTGTTGGCCAATAACTTAATTTTTTGTCTCAATAGCAAGTCCGATCTCTTGTGGCAAATCTTCTGGTTTGGCACTTAGGGTGGACATCACCAATATTTTTTCAGCCCTTAGAATTCCTGTCAAGCCAACATCCTGTTAAGTTCCATCTGATTTGTATAGGCTTAACATGACCGTCAAGCGAACAGGCTGTTGAGGGCTAAAAAAGAAGGTTGAAATATTTTTTCAGCCCTTAGAATTCCTGTCAAGCCAACATCCTGTTAAGTTCCATCTGATTTGTATAGGCTTAACATGACCGTCAAGCCAACAGGCTGTTGAGGGCTAAAAAAGAAAGTTGGTGAAACCCATCCTTGGAGTTCCTGGTTCCTAGAGTTGTTGGTTCAAATGTGTGGCAAAGAAGTGGAAGAGCAAACTGATGAAAGCATGACAAATTTAAACAAGTTAAGAACAAATTCTGATTTATAGAGCGCCTAATTTAAAGTTAAAAAAACGCGTCCCGAATTTTTTCTGGGACAAAAACGAAAATTCGGGACAAAACGCCCCAAAATGAAAAACTGAACGGGACGCCGGGACACCCCCTGAAATTCGGGACTGTCCCGGCCAATTCGGGACGTTTGGCAAGCCTAAATATAGGTAGTACAGAATTATTAAACAATTCTATTATTCTTCTTTAAATTAGACGACTTGCTCTTGGTACTTGAAGAGGTCCGGCACCTCAGAATGTACATAATACTAAATTGCTGATAAGATTCTAACCCATATTATCATCTACCTAACTATATTAAGAATAAGTTCAAGAATTATGTATTAAGTTCACTTCTCATCAACTCGTGAAATAGGTCAGTCTGGTTTTGACTGTCTGCCTTCAGTTCCTAATTTAGGAAGAGGAAGATGGGAGCTTCGTTAACCCGCTACGTGCCTGAGATTTTATCGGAATGGTTAGGTGAGATTCCATTGTGAAATACCTATAGAGGTACCTATTTAAAAAAAAAAAAAACTCAAGTTTTTTCCATCGCCGGCGTCTTTATTTCGTAATGAAACAACTGCTACATTAGACTCGTGTGGTCTGTCTTGTAGCATGCCTCTCTCATCATTGGGCAAAAAGAGACACAAATTTAGGTGCTGGGTCACCACGAGAACACCAGAAACTAACCCGTTGAAATATTTACAACAAAAGGTCGAAATAAATTTTATGGTGAACACCAAGGGTTTGTCTGTGTCTGTCTATCTATCTGTCTCTGCTATGCCTTTGTGGTGTCTGTGTTATGTCCATGTTGTCTGTGTCTGTCTGTGCTATGCCCATTCGTGTGTTCAATTACCTCTTTTGCATGCTCTTAAGAAATGGACTATTACATGATCAGCAAAGCTCGGACCAATACCAAATATAGAAGATGCCAACATCAACATAAATTAAATATTGTGAGAGAAAAAAAAAGGTTGCAAGAATATTCTAATACCTACTTGTATTCTCTATGCTAAACGGTTCGAGACAAACCGGAAGGATGGTAAAGATGTTTTTTGTTAGACAAATGAATGTAAATATGTACCTACCTTGAAGTTGGAAGCTCCGCCACACACGTTCCGGTGCTGCAGTCTGACAGACCTAATTCTGTCAGACTGTCAGAGCGTGAGAGGCACAGGACGGTCTGAAGTTGGAAGCTCCGCCACACACGTTCCGGCGCTGCAGTCTGACAGACCTAATTCTGTCAGACTGTCAGAGCGTGAGAGGCACAGGCTTAACGTGCTATTGCTGACAGAGTCAAATTATTTTGTTATATTAATATTAATACTGTTCGCAGAATTGCCATGTTTCAATCGCAACACGAATATGTGCGCAATTTTATAGCAAGGTTCATTAATAATAATTTGAAGCCTAAAGTCTACGCCATTGTACAAACATCATTTTCAACCAAACCACCTATTAATCATCGTTATTAAATTAGGGTTCGACTGAATTGAGTCAAAGATGGGTCACGAGCTCACGAGGTTGTTCCAATAGAGTTCCGATTACGTGATGCAAAGCATTGAACCCTAGGAACAGTTCCTAAACTTCCTAAGTTACTGGGTTACCAGACAAAAACTTCTTCCTCGAAAGTGTGGGAGACCTAAAGAGGCCTCTACGGTCTACAACTCTTGAGATCATAATACCCATATAGGTACAAGTTAGTATTAAAACTTTCAGAACGGAACTGATTCCGATGGGGCGCCATCTTGGATTTCCTATGGTTTAGTACAGGCGCCATTTCGGTTTACAAAAGGGAAACCAGATTTTCAGATCGACAGGGCCTTTTACAACCCCGTTGAAGTTACAGTTCATTGAGCCAGATGTACAATTTGGCACAGTGTAACTGTTATTATTATGGCCTAGTAGACTGCCTAGAGCGATCTTCGATCTGGTCTGGTAAGAGGTGATAATTAGTAGACTGGTAGATATCATCCAATTATTAACCCAACTCCTACTGTCCTACGTAACAAAATCCTATCTACCAACCTAGGTATCTATCGAATAAAATGTAAATTTATAATCGTCTGGGATGAGTTCAGATTTCAGGAGTCGAAATCATCTGATTGGATAATGGATAACAATTTTTTATAATTTTGAGGTGATAGGTGAAATATTTATGATTCTTATACTCAGGTAGGTTAGGTACCTTATAGGGTAAGTGTACCATTTATTCGCCCATCTAAACGTACCATTTATTGGCCCACCTGTGGGTCTACGCCACATAAGTCTGAACTGGACGAACTTTTTCAAGATCCAATTTCATCAAAAGAAAGGGCTTAAAGAATGCTATCGAACCAGTGGTATTCCAAAATTGTAGTCATAAAAACAAAAATTAGAAAAATAAATGTCGGCAGGTGGGCCAATAAATGGTACGTTTTTTAGGTGGGCGAATAAATGGTGGAACTTTTTCAAGATCCAATTTCATCAAAAGAAAGGGCTTAAAGAATGCTATCGAACCAGTGGTATTCCAAAATTGTAGTCATAAAAAAACAAAAATTAGAAAAATATATGTCGGCAGGTGGGCCAATAAATGGGACGTTTTTTAGGTGGGCGAATAAATGGTACACTTACCCTAGGTTACTATCATGCTATTAGGTACTGTCCAAACATGGGTTCCTATAACTCGTACAACATATACCCATAGTATCACACCTGTATAGGTACTCTCATAATATGGGCGTTCTGACCCCATGTTAGCCAGACACCTATTATTTAATTTTGACCTATCTTGGTAGCGTGAATAGATTATGCGCCCAATCAGACCTTCAGGGCCTCGTCGGAGCCCTACTTTGGAACCTCTTAGTTTCGCCCTGACTCCTGAACCGTTTGTTCGATTTCTATGTCGTCGAGGCAGAGTGGACGGTTCAGTCGACATCGAACGATGTCGACCGACGGCAGGGGCCGGGCCGGTCGACTATGTGTGAACACACCTTTAGTGAGTTTTGAAGTTCACTGAACCACCGCATCGTATTGTACTTTAGTAGCAGTAGAGAAAGGTCGATTTCAATTTATAACCTTTAAAAAAATCAGCTAATTACATTAGGTACTTTCCTCACTAAAGGATAAAGAAAGTATAAAAAGAGGAGAAAAAAACTTATAAAATAGGCACAAAAAACCTTTTAACTCTCATAAAACACGTCCCATAGTGGTGTCATTTGACGTTGCATAAAAAAGGACGTACCTAAAGTATATAAAAAAAAAAGTTCATCGTGTGCATAAAAAAGTAGATAAAAGTTCAATTTAAATACATAAAGTACTCGATGTTGGAGTTTACTGCGCTCTGAACTTCAAAAACAAAAGGTGACTTTCACTTCCTACATCCTTACTGTGGTGGCATAACCGTTTATCCTTCAGGTGGAAAAAAAGTCGGTCGATTGCCCGCGATTGGACGGTATCCTTCTCTCAAGGATGTAGTTATAGGTAGGTGATTTAGAAGGTGTATGGGTTGGGAGCAGAATTAAATTGCGCCGATAAACTTTCTATCTTTCTAACGATTTTGCGTCGATGAAAACAGGAGGAAAAAGATAGTTTTATAGCCATCAGCTAACTCTAGATTACTTAGAGGGTAGCGCGTCTACCTTGTAAGTTGACGGGTCACGGGTTCAATTTCAGTCCGGGGCGGATTTTTTCCCAAACAAATATAGTTTGTTCTCGGAACGGCTGGCTTTCTCCTATCCAGTGTTCCTTCTCTCTTCGATTTCGGGACGATAAGACCTTAGCATAAGTTACAGTTCCCTCTATCGAATCTCTTCGAAAATAAGATAGTTTTGTCTGATATAAGTAGATCCATCGTCGCGATTTGAATACTACATAATAGGTATCTTCTTGAGTAGGTAGATACTTCTCTGAATACTCAACGAGATTGTTTTATAATAATATCATGAGATGCATCTAAATTATTTACATCAAATTAATAGGTAGGTACGTACCTACAAATGTGAGATCGATCTTTAAATTATGTAAAAAAGAGTTTTTTAAAAGCTCTATTAAGTGAGAAAAAAAAGTCCTCGAAGGTTTGGTAAAATTTGATCTTTACTAAACTGATGAACCTAATGTTTTTTTACTAAATTAGTATTAAACTTGTAATTACCTATCCTTTTTTCTCTTTCCTCCTTTTAATTCCCATATCCTATAGGAAAGAAAGTAGATATCTACATAATATATAAAGCTTTTTATTATTTTTTTATTTATTTATTTATTTGCAAGATCGTTTTGCACTTCAAGATATTTTGTTTGGTATTTAATTTAATGCTAATTACTTCAGCTTCTCAGAACATCATTACTTCTTGTATATTTGCATACTTTAGCAGTCTTGTTAGGGCAACTTTTACTTGTAAATGACGTGCTATTTTCTATACTTAAGGTGGTATACTCGTATTTTTACCATAATTATCAATATTACCTCCTATACCAACCGAAGTAGCGAAGTAACTATGTGCCTTTTTAAGTTATCGTCCCGAAAGCGAAGAAAAAAAAGGAAGATAGGGTAAGACACAACTCTCCACCAGTCTCCAAAATCTTAACAAGTGTATCAATTACCTATCTGCGAAATATCAAGGCAGTAATAACTATTTATTAGTCTGCATGTAGGTATCTGTAGACGGAACATCTGAAACCATCTGACCACCGATGCAAAACTTACTGATTTGCACACAGATATTGTGAGACCTTAGTATGTTACATGTGACTTTTGGTAGTCTTCTAATCATAATCCATGAAAGGTATCAGACAAATTTTGTCAGTAAAAATTTTGGGTCATCATCAAAATTTAATTATTAGTAAGAGAGGATGCTTCTTTTTAATTGCAACACTTTTTGAGACCAAGACAATTAAATTCTTGCACATTTCTTTATTACCTAGGTATAGGTAATGTAGGTGTAGGTAAGGCTTGTACCTACTTACATGGTAATTTATTATTTCGTGTGATTCTAAGTTCTAAAAAATACATAATGGATAAATAATTAAATAAAAAGGTAAATTTAACATTAAATACCTACTATATATTGAGAGTCGAGAGGTCATAATTTTACGATCAGTTTTTCATGACATTCTTTGAAGTTGCTAAATCAGGGGAATTAGTTATTACTCAGTACAGTACCCGCATGCCTTTTCACACCTTTTCGCCACAGCAAATTATATATATCATTTAATGGATGAACTAAGAATGTTGTAGTTACTTATGGGCTAGGTAAGGAGGTAGGTACCTATGTTGAAATCCGACAAAAAAATACCAAACTATATTTTGTTAACATGATAACAATAGAAGGTAACGTAACTTTACAAGTTTTACGTCCATTGCTTTGACCATACGTTTATTTTTTACAACAGATATTATTTTGGTTAGATAACACGTGCACTTTACTTAAGTTCCAGGATTTCGAAGAGTTCTTAGAACGAAACTCCAAGAACAAAAGGACCGAGGACACATAAGCTCATGAATTTTAATATTTTGTTCTTTATGTGATC
>NW_007378616.1:61582-95795 GCF_000475195.1 Diaphorina citri | reverse complement strand
AAAAGGTTCCGTTTTTTTTTTTTTTTTTTTGTGGTAGGGACGGGCAGGTAATTTATGTGAATATCACACCTGTTCACTTGTTTCTATCTAATGTGTATTATCAGGAACATGGAAGAATGAACTTTGGACAATTTCCAATTTGAGAAAATTTGGACCGCATCCAATACCTAGTTGCCGGCCATACACGACCAAAATTGTTTGTCAACCTCAGTTTATTTCACAATCTATTTTGATCGTGAGTGGCCGGCTTTAGTTTTAAGCTCAAGGTTTACTACCTCGGATTATCTTTGGGCCGTTGCACTTTGCTTACGAATGATTCGTCGGGAGGGCCCGACCGAACACCGAACTGGACCAAAACTTTGATTTATGTGTTGAACATTTCGTATGTTAAATATTTCCGAGAACTTTTCATGGAAATCTGACAAACCATTCCGGAGTTATGCAGTTATAATGAAACAAAGAGACAAACTTCAAAAGAGACCCTCGATCCACCTGCGGGTGCAGTGATACCCTAACCGTGCACTTTGCTTACGAATGATTCGTCGGGAGGGGCCGACCGAGCTGGACCAAAACTTTGATTTATGTGTTGAACATTTCGTATGTTGAATATTTCCGCGAGAACTTTTCATCGAAATCCGACAAACCATTCCGGAGTTATGCAGTTATAATGAAACAAAGAGACAAACTTCAAAAGAGACCCTCGACCCACCTGCAGGTGCGGTGATACCCTAACCGTGGACCATATATTTAATTGCCACACACACACACCTCCAAATACGCTCCTCCCTCCCCTCACCACCAGCCCTTGATAACAACCCTGCCAACATCGATTCGGCCTTAATGTACCTGAAGGCCATTGGACTACATACTAAGATCTAGGTAAACAGGGGACGGCGCGAACGACACAAGAGTGTTAAAGCGCCTAACTAGAAAAAAAAGAGACAAACTGTAAAATCGACAAGTTTAAACCCCTTCCAATCTCACGGCCACGGAAAGACTTAAATTTCTTTATACCTAAGTATTACAATATTCTTGCAAGCCAAAGGTCCCTGGTTCGATTCCCGGCAGTCGACCTTTTTTTTTTGGCTCAAAGTTCTCTCTCTCTCTTCCTGCCTTTTTTGGTCTTCCCCTCTATTTTTTCTCTCTCACAACATCCATTTCTCTCCTTCTCTCTCCCTTTCGATCTCTCTATAACTGAAAATGAAAATCGTTCTAGGAGATTACTTCAAATATTCATTTGTCAAAGATATGGTTCATTTCGTTCTCGTATTTCCTAAGCGAAGCAAAAGAAAATCAAGCAGGAGGAGGAAGAGGAAGAAGTGAAAGAAATTGAGATATAGCGGAGGAGGAGAAGAAGAAGAAGAAAAGGAGGAAGAAGTGAAAGAAATCGAGATGTTTAAAAGGAAGAAGGAAGGAGAAGAGGAGGAGGAGAAGAAGAGAAAGAAAAAGAATAAGAGGAGGAGAGGGAAGAAATGATGGAAATCGAGATATGGCGAAGGAGGAAAAAGAGGAAGAAGAAGAGGAGAAGAAGAAGGAGAAGGAAGAAAAGAAGGAGAAACAGATGGAAGAGGAAGAGAAGGAGATGGCGGAAGAAAAAGAGGAAGAGGAGGAGTAAGAAATAGAAGAAATGAAGGAAAGTCAAGGAGGAGGAAAGAAATCGAGATGTTTAAAAGGAAGAAGGAAGGAGAAGAGGAGGAGGAGAAGAAGAGAAAGAAAAAAAATAAGAGGAGGAGAGGGAAGAAATGATGGAAATCGAGATATGGCGAAGGAGGAAAAAGAGGAAGAAGAAGAAGAGGAGGAAAAGAAGAAGAAGGAAGAAAAGGAGGAGAAACAGATGGAAGAAGAAGAGGAGGAGGGGGAGAAGAAGGAGAAGGAAGAAAAGGAGGAGAAACAGATGGAAGAGGAAGAGAAGGAGATGGCGGAAGAAAAAGAGGAAGAGGAGGAGGAGTAAGAAATAGAAGAAATGAAGGAAAGTCAAGGAGGAGGAGGAGAAAGAGGAAGAAGTGAAAGAAATCGAGAAATGGAGGAGGAAGAGAAAGAGAAGGGAAGGAGCAGGACTGAAGGAGAAGAGGAAGAAGAAAATGGGACAAGAACACCTTATAATAAATGGAAAATACGAGTTTCAATCTCGAGAAAAAAATCCAGAGCACCGATTTTACTCCTGGAGCTCAGGGCCATTACTGTTACGAATGTTACGATTTGTTATTACCGATATAGATATATGTTTCCATTCCAATATAGTAATAGATCCGAGCACGAAGTGCAAGCAGATGTATTATGTTTCTAATACATTTCCATTTACTTCTGCTTCTTCTTCTTCTCTAGCTCTATGACGTTCATGTTATGGGGTTAACATAACCCTGGAAGCACACTTTGAGGTTCAAGTCAAACTAACTGGGTTGATAGCCGGGGCTACATTCACTCACAGCATCGATAATAAGTTGCTGTCAAGTTAGGATATTCCCTTCAGCCAATGTCAAATTCTTCTTCTTCTTCTTCTTCTTCTTCTTCTTCTTCTTCTTCTTCTCTAGCTCTATGACGTTCATGTTATGGGGTTAACATAACCCTGAAAGCACACTTTGAGGTTCAAGTCAAACTAACTGGGTTGATAGCCGGGGCTACTACATTCACTCACAGCATCGATAATAAGTTGCTGTCAAGTTAGGATATTCCCTTCAGCCAATGTCAACCGGCGCGGCGCTCATCACCAGCCAGGGCCCCCACCTCGAGCCTCATTTTTCTCCTTTACTGTATAGGCTAAGCTCGGAAAATTTAGTTCATCCACCTCTCACTCACTAACTTTCCCAATCTCTCCTGGGCATTCAAGTGGACACAAGGCAACGTTTTGAACACGAGGGCTATCTCTATCTCTGTTGAAAACGAAAATCCGTTTGACCCCCCCCCCACACTCTCCCTCTCACCCTCCCTAACTCCATCTCTCCCTCTCATCTGATAATAAATTCGAGTGTTTTCGAGCGGTAAAACATCCCATCAGCGGCGGTAACGATTGCTGGGTTGACAAAAAGTCCCTCTTTTTCCCCTCCCTCCTAATTTTATTTCCCCTTCCCTCTAAAATTCCCTCTTTTTTACCCTCCCCCATAATACTTTCCTTCCCTCCTGATCTCTGTTGAAAACGAAAATTCGTTTGAACCCCCCCCCCCACACACACACTCTCCCTCTCACCCTCCCTAACTCCATCTCTCTCTCTCTCTCATCTGATAATAAATTCGAGTGTTTTCGAGCGGTAAAACATCCCATCAGCGGCGGTAACGCTTGCTGGGTTGACAAAAATTCCCTCTTTTTCCCCTTCCTCCTAATTTTATTTCCCCTTCCCTCTAAAATTCCCTCTTTTTTACCCTCCCCCATATTACTTTCCTTCCCTCCTACCTCCCTTGTCCCACATAAGTCCCTTCATCGCATAATCTACACGGCATAAAAAGATTTATGCATATAAACTCCCTGTCTCTTTCTCCCTCTCTCTCTATCTCTCTCTCCCTCCCTCTCTCTTGTGTATCTACCTCTTTAATCTGTTGTTATCAGTCTTATGATATTTCCTCCTCATTCGTCCCCCCCCCCTCTCTCCCTCTATCTTTCTGACTCTCTCTACCTTTCTTTCTTTTTTTCTTTCTCCTCTCCTTTTTTTTACCTTGATCCCTTCTCCTCCTGTTCCTCAAATTCCTTTTCCACATAATCTCTTCTTTTTTTTCCCCACTTTCTTTGAAAAGAAGGAGAAGGTGGGAGAATTTTTTTTATTCTATTTGGCCTATAGGTGAAGTCTACAAGATAAGTATTCTATTCTATTCAATTCTATTCGGCCTATAGGTGAAGTCTACAAGACTATAAGTAGAGACGATAGGAAAGTAATATTCCCGCCTGATGACATTCTATGAATTTATCAGAATAATAGGAATTAGGAGGGAGGGAGAGACAGAGAGAGAGGAAGGGAGAAGATACAGAAAAGGCAGGACGTTAGGAGACAGAGAAATGTACCTCATATAGGCAGATACTTTTTAGCATTAAAAAAAAAAAATTCGGGAGAAAAAAAAAAAAAAATTTTTAGTTCCCCCTTTAAAACACCTAAAAAAAAAAAAAAAAAAAAAAAAAAAAAAAAAAAAAAAACAGAATAAGGGGGAGGGTGCATATTTTGAGTAAATTTGTTTGTAAATAGCAGGTATACCTATGAGTTTATAATATTAAGAGGGAGAAATAGAGATAAAGGGAGGTATATGAGATAGAGGGAGGAGAAGAGTTAAAGGGAGGGAGAGATAGAGGAAGGAGAAGACTTAAAAGGAGGGAGAGATAGAGGGAGGAATGATATAGAGGGAGAAGAAGAGATAAAGGGAGAGAAAAAAAAGGTATGCGTCTGTTTGAATCCTGTATTTAAAGCACATAGAAAGCGCTATCTCCAAGCGTCTGCTGGGTGGTAATTAAAAGAATTAAATTTATTAATCCGCTTACAAAGGTGTTTTTTTTTTTTTTTTTTTTTTTTTTTTTTTTTTTTTTTTTTTTTTTGTGGTAGTGTCGGGCAGGTAATTTATGTGAATATCACACCTGTTCACCTGTTTCTACCTAATGTGTATTATCAGGAACATGGAAGAATGAACTTTGGACAATTTTCAATTTGAGAAAATCTGGACCGCATCCAATACCTAGTTGCTGGTTATACACGACCAAAATTGTTTGATTGTTTGTCAACCTCAGTTTATTTCACAATCTATTTTGATCGTGAGTGGCCGGCTTTAGTTTTAAGCTCAAGGTTTACTACCTCGGATTATCTTTGGGCCGTTCTAGAGATAGAGCGATCAGTGTGTGAAATGTGAACTGTGAAATGTGAATGAGTGAATGGATCTCGTTCTTATAATATAAGATTGCCACACACATCTACCAATACCCTCCTCCCTCCCCTCACCACCAGCCCTCGATAACAACCCTGCCAACATCAATTCGGCCTTAATGTACCTGAAGGCCATTGGACTATACATATACTAAGATCTAGGTAAACAGGGGACGGCGCGAACGACAAATGAGTGTTAAAGCGCCTAACTAGAAAAAAAAGAGACAAACTGTAAAATCGACAAGTTTAAACCCCTTCCAATCTCACGGACACGGAAGTAAGTAATTATCGTCAAGTTAAAACGTAAAACTCACTTGGCTCGTTCAACGATCATTTTATTTTAGCTACTATACAGACACAGTGTTGCCGGAACGATAAATCTGAGCGGAAGAAAGTAATATGTACTACAGCTGTACTACCAACATATTACTTAAGTTACTACATGCTATAAACAGTATAAATGCTACATGTATACCTTTGTAGGACTGTAGATTACTGTAGAAGGACTATAAAGAACAGAAAAGGGAACTGGGAACTAATCTCGTGGGAAGAAAGAGAAAGGGAGGGAAAAGAAAACTCTTTCCCTCCTCTCAGAGGAGTCCCCTATTCTGTCCCTCCCTTTTGAAAGGGAGACAACCTGGGCCCGTCCCTCCGGGAATTATTTAGCCCGTAACAATGATCATTTTTATTTTACCTGTTTTGAGTTTCTCCACTTGTCCGTCAGGAGGCGGGACATCCGCTAAACCAGTCGACCACAGGGTGGTCAGCAACAGAAGAATCAACTGGAACATGGTAGCTAGAACTGTGGTCGAGGCTCCCCCTCAGCTAATCATCTGAAACCGAGGAGAAAAGTAGTCATTAGAAACGGGAAAACAGTCAGGAATCCCAGGTAATCTAGTCATCCACCTAGACAAATAAATAAATGCAGTTTCTTTGTGTTATTATATCACAACTTTGGTGCTCACTGCAGCATTGTAGGATTTTTCCCAATATCTCAATAATCCTAACATCCAATATTTACCTACCATGCTGGCACCGGTCGCTATGCGCATTTCTATGTCATAGCTACTCATTTTCCTCACGAGGCTGAGTGGGCCCCGCAACATCCAGTCACGGAACAAAACTATGTCACTTTTGACCCTTCCTCATCAGCATTTCCCACTCTCTCCTTTCTCCCACATTTCTCACTATCCCCATTCTTCTTCTTTTTCTTCTTCTTTTCCTCCTCCTCCTCCTCCTCCTTTTTTTTGGTACAAAAAAAGGCTTTCGAGACAAGAGAGAGAAGGATCAAATTAAAATACAAGAAAGCAAACCCCAGCCTGAGAGAAAAATTTCTTGACCCCGCCGGGAATCGAACCCGGGTCTCCCGCGTGCAAGGCGAGCGCAGTGACCACTAAGCCATGGGAGCTGACACCTAGATAAACGTAAAGGAAACTAGGGTACTCAAGTGCCCTTGGTCCGACCTTGGATAACCTCTTCGAGGCTTTCTCCTATCCTGTCTTCCTTTTCTCCGCTTTCGGGACGAGAAGACCTCAGCAGTTACAGTCCCCTCTGTCAAACCTCTTCGGAAAAAAAAGAGTATAAATTTGAGAAGACAAGAGCGGAACAACTTAATTAGGAAAAAGGAAAACAGGGTCAGTTTGAGCAAGTAGAGAGAAGTATACAACTTAATTAAGGTTTAGGAGGGAGTAAAAGAAAGCGGGACTAAAAAATGGGGACAAACCAAATTAATTCCCATGACAAAACCAGGACCGGGAGGGAAGAATTAGCGGTAAGGGAGAAAAAAACTATGTGGTCACAGAAGGGCTTGTTCGGTCCCGCTTGCCCCGGACTCCTCAAAGGGGGCCCGGAACCAACAGTTCTCCGCCCCCAAAGAAAAGGGGAAAATAAAATTCGAAGGCCTAGTACATATTCTTGTTTGTAAAAAAAATTAAGGGTACGGGGCCCATTGTTGGATTTATCTGAGGACGACCCTGTTCCTAGGACATCCCAACTTCTACCATTCTCACCACTCACTTTTTTTTCACACCTCTTTTGTTTTTAATTACTTACTCCCTCTCTCGAACAAGCCAGCTCCATCATCAAAAGCATAAGGCTTAACAATCTGCCTTGTTCCTCTTAATCTCAACGAGACAGCTTTCAGAATTGAGAACTCAGTCCTCCTCAGTTTTCACACCTCTTTCGTTTTTAATTACTTATTCCCTCTCTCTCGAAAGTCAAACATACAGGGTGTTTGTATCCTGTCGTACACTGAGAGAGGATACGTTTTGAAAATGTTTGATAGAGGAAACTGTAACAACGGAGGTCTTATCGGACCGAAATCGACAACAGTTCTCCGCCCCCCCCCCCCAAAGAAAAGGAAAATAAAATTCGAGGGCCTAGTACATATTGTTTGTAAAAATTAAGGGTACGGGGCCCATTGTTGGATTTATCTGAGGACGACCTTGTTCCTAGGACATCCCAACTTCTACCATTCTCACCAGTCACTTTTTTTTCACACCTCTTTCGTTTTTAATTACTTACTCCCTCTCTCTCGAAAGTCAAACATACAGGGTGTTTGTATCCTGTCGTACACTGAGAGAGGATATGTTTTGAAAATGTTTGATAGAGGGAACTGTAACAACGGAGGTCTTATCGGGCCGAAATCGAAGAGAGAAGGACAAGAGGGAAAGCCAGTAACGAACCTTATCTTTGTAGGTCGTTAAAGTTCGCCCTGGGCGAGAATCGAACGCGTGACCTAGCGGTTACAAGTTACAAGGCAGAAACGCACTACCCTTTTCTTCTTTATTTCTCTTTTCTTCTTCTCATTATTATTATTATTTTTCTTTTTTCTCTTTGTAGGTCGTTAAAGTTCGCCCTGGGCGAGAATCGAACGCGTGACCTAGCGGTTACAAGTTACAAGGCAGAAACGCACTACCCTCTAACCCTAAGGCACTCTAAAGTTAATGAGGCCGGCAAAATCTTCCATATAAACCCTGATGTTGTGTCCAAACATATTCGACCGGCCGGGCGGCCGTCGATTGACGAGGTGAATCTTTGTTGGCCGAGGTAGTGTGGACGGTTCAGTCGACATCGATCACAATGTTAAACCCATAAAATACACGAGACCTTGTTTAGACTGCTGGAGTAAAGGGACTTTTTAGTCTCATTCGAGCAGGATAAACAAGATATATTCTATTCTACCCTCTAACTCTAAGGCACTCTAAAGTTAATTAGGCTGGCAAAATCTTCCATATAAACCCTGATGTTGTGTCCAAACATATTCGACCGGCCGGGCGGCCGTCAATTGACGAGGTGAATCTTTGTTGGCCGAGGCAGTGTGGACGGTTCAGTCGACATCGATCGACTATGTTTGTTGAACTTTGTCGCGACGACCTATGAACTCAAAGCGAGAAAGTTTTAGATAACACTTCAGTCGTTATTTTAAGACCGGACGTCTGGTCTGTCATTACATTACGCGACAGGGTATGACGAAATCCAATTCGGGTGAAGACTGAAGAGCCCGCCGAATGATTTCAGAGACCTATAGAGCACCTGAATTCGTATGTCCCCTGGATAAGTTAGAGAGAAACAATCACTAACATTTTTTATTGATAGACTACCCAAAGTTTGGATTGCCAAAACTTCATGCCTACATGGCATACTTTTCAGACAGAATGATACAGTTGAAATGAAATTAGAAACTAGCAAACTACAACGGAAGGAGCTTCAGGTCATGCAGCCTGAACGTGAAGTAATGTTGTTCAATATTGTACGAGGCCAAAAACTAACTACAGGTTTTTAAGGTACATAAAGGATGTGAAGGTAAGGTTAATATTAGGTGCACTCTACACGAAGGAGCTTCAGGTCATGCAGCCTGAACGTGAAGTAATGTTGTTCAATATTGTACGAGGCCAAAAACTAACTACAGGTTTTTAAGGTCCATAAAGGATGTGAAGGTAAGGGTAATATTAAGTGCACTCTACATACAGTATGTGTCCACATTTTTCATTTTCTTCATCCCATTTTTCTCCTCTATTGCTCCTTTCTCCCTCCATCCGTTCTTCATTCTTTTGGGGATATTTTTTTCTCTTTTAATTCCACCTAAAATGTTTTCCCTTCAGACCGGGGGGTACAGGGGGTAATAATAATGGATCTATCTTGTTTTTCTATACATTATACCCAGTGAATGCTCGTGTAGTATCTATTGTCCCGCACTAGAACTAATATCTGGGTCAATTTAATACGTTACCACCATTTCGTTTATGTGTTTCAATATTTCAAGCTGTCTCTTCTTGCTCGTATCTTTGAGAGGATTTTCATCTGAGGACTGAGGGAGCGATAATATTGTGTTAAGTCGCTTGGTTGCACGGGACTGTAGGTCTGGAAGAATGGTTTTAAGCGTTCGACGAATCGAAAAAAATGTTCGAAAGGTTGATGAAGCGAATGACGGCGATTTTGCCTCAGTCTGCTAAGCGGGAAGGTTCCATTCCAAACCGAGGCATATGTTTTAATTTTTCGATGTTCTTGAAAATGTCTGAATGAGGATCTATTTTTCACATATTGAACATTATTGAACTTTTGACCAAGGGCGAAGAGATTTCTTTAAAGTTAGATGTTTGACTAAATCAGATATATTCGGATAACCTCATTGCATAGTACGATAACCAAAATTCTATTTTGAATTCAGCAGTTTCCCTCCTTCCAATTCTCGAGTTTCCTCCACCTCCACAAGTCGTTTCTTACATATACATATTGAACTTTTGACCAAGGGCGAAGAGATTTCTTCAAAGTTAGATGTTTGACTAAATCAGATATATTCGGATAACCTCATTGCATAGTACGATAACCAAAATTCTATTTCGAATTCAACTGTTTCCCTCCTTCCAATTCTCGAGTTTCCTCCACCTCCACAAGTCGTTTTATTGAACTTTTGACCAAGGGCGAAGAGATTTCTTCAAAGTTAGATGTTTGACTAAATCAGATATATTCGGATAACCTCATTGCATAGGACGATAACCAAAATTCTATTTCGAATTCAGCAGTTTCCCTCCTTCCAATTCTCGAGTTTCCTCCACCTCCACAAGTCGTTCCTTACATATACATACCCAATTACTTTGAAACAACATCTCCAACATCCATGCAACATATTCACAACACGAGCTTTATTCTTCTATTGATTCTACAAAAAGGGGGCGACTTTCTGCCATATAAATGCATCGACATTTTTCCCCTTCATTTGAACTCGTTCTCCCCATCAGGTCGAAGAAAAAAAAGCTCGAAAAATTGAAACTTTTGCCTTCCCTTCCGCTCCCCTTTCTTAGGAAAATTGTACAATCGACGGAGCAGGTTACGTACGCACTCAATCCATGAGCAAGCAATCCATATTCTGTATTTACCTTCTTTTGAAAGGAAAAAAATGTATGACAAGTTGTTCTCCAAAAGGGGGCGACTTTCTGCCATATAAATGCATCGACATTTTTCCCCTTCATTTGAACTCGTTCTCCCCATCAGGTAGAAGAAAAAAAAAGCTCGAAAAATTGAAACTTTTGCCTTCCCTTCCGCTCCCCTTTCTTAGGAAAATTGTACAATCGACGGAGCAGGTTACGTACACACTCAATCCGTGAGCAAGCAATCCATTTTCTTTTTCTGTATTTACCTTCTTTTGGAAGCAAAAAATCTGGTGTGAACATCACACGACTTTCCTTATCCTATTGAATGATGCTAATTTTTTGTTCTGTAGTAACTTTTACAATATCACTAACCGTTTAGTCATTATAGTTACCTACAGACAGACACACAGGAGCTCGAAAAATTGAAACTTTTGCCTTCCCTTCCGCTCCCCTTTCTTAGGAAAATTGTACAATCGACGGAGCAGGTTACGTACACACTGAATCCGTGAGCAAGCAATCCATATTCTGTATTTACCTTCTTTTGAAAGGAAAAAAATGTATGACAAGTTGTTCTCCTGTTTTCATTTTCAAACGAACGAATCGAGTTCTTAGATTTACACTTTTACACATTAGTAATTAGCATATCCTTTCTAGGAAACTGTGGGAACCGGTTCCCTTTTGGAATCCGAAATAGCGCCTGTGCTAAATCGTAGGAAATCCAAGATGGCGCACCATCTTAATCGGTTCCGTTTCTGAAAGTTTCACGAAAGTAAAAATTCACCTTTAGTCTGTTTGTTGCACGATACCCGTTTAATCTTTATGATTTGTCCGATTTCGATGAAACTTGGCAAGTGTGTTCATCAGTCATCAAGCTAAGGAAATTTTCGCCAGCCAATTCCACCTAAAATGTTTTCCCTTCAGACCGGGGGGTACAGGGGGTAATAATAATGGATCTATCTTGTTTTTCTATACATTATACCCGGTGAATGCTCGTGTAGTATCTATTGTCCCGCACTAGAACTAATATCTGGGTCAATTTAATACGTACCACCATTTCGTTTATGTGTTTCAATATTTCAAGCTGTCTCTTCTTGCTCGTATCTTTGAGGGGATTTTCATTCAAGGACTGAGGGAGCGATAATATTGTGTTAAGTCGCTTGGTTGCACGGGACTGTAGGTCTGGAAGAATGGTTTTAAGCGTTCGATGAATCGAAAAAAAATGTTTGAAAGGTCGATGAAGCGGATGACGGCGATTTTGCCTCAGTCTGCTAAGCGGGAAGGCGTGGGTTCCATTCCAAACCGAGGCATATGTTTTAATTTTTCGATGTCCTTGAAAATGTCTGAATGAGGATCTAAGTATTTTTCACATATTGAACATTATTGAACTTTTGACCAAGGGCGAAGAGATTTCTTCAAAGTTAGATGTTTGACTAAATCAGATATATTCGGATAACCTCATTGCATAGTACGATAACCAAAATTCTATTTTGAATTCAGCAGTTTCCCTCCTTCCAATTCTCGAGTTTCCTCCACCTCCACAAGTCGTTTCTTACATATACATGCCCAATTACTTTGAAACAACATCTCCAACATCCATGCAACATATTCACAACACGAGCTTTATTCTTCTATTGATTCTACAAAAAGGGGGCGACTTTCTGCCATATAAATGCATCGACATTTTTCCCCTTCATTTGAACTCGTTCTCCCCATCAGGTAGAAGAAAAAAAAGCTCGAAAAATTGAAACTTTTGCCTTCCCTTCCGCTCCCCTTTCTTAGGAAAATTGTACAATCGACGGAGCAGGTTACGTACACACTCAATCCATGAGCAAGCAATCCATATTCTGTATTTACCTTCTTTTGAAAGGAAAAAAATGTATGACAAGTTGTTCTCCTGTTTTCATTTTCAAACGAACGAATCGAGTTCTTAGATTTACACTTTTACACATTAGTAATTAGCATATCCTTTCTAGGAAACTGTGGGAACCGGTTCCCTTTTGGAATCCGAAATAGCGCCTGTGCTAAATCGTAGGAAATCCAAGATGGCGCACCATCTTAATCGGTTCCGTTTCTGAAAGTTTCACGAAAGTAAAAATTCACCTTTAGTCTGTTTGTTGCACGATACCCGTTTAATCTTTATGATTTGTCCGATTTCGATGAAACTTGGCAAGTGTGTTCATCAGTCATCAAGCTAAGGAATTTGTTGTTGTTGATTGTTGTTGAAATAGTTAAGTGAATAATACAAAAACTAAAGAAATAATTAAGAAATTGTTTTTCTTTCTCACAGTGTACAGAATTTTTGTAGAGCAATTTTTTTCGAGTGAATACATTTTTTCAATTAAAATTTTATGCTGATTCCAATAATTAAATAAAAAATGGGGGTTTCCATAAGAGTGACCTATATTTGGCAAAAAATGGGCCGTTTTGCAAAACAAATTGCAAATTTAAAAAAAGCCATTTTAATCATCAAAATTTCATCTACATGATGCCGTTTATTTCATTCCTTAATTCCCAGCCGTTTCTGAGATATAAGCGTGGTTCGCAAATCACGAACCACCCTGTATATATAGTAAGCTTGGAGTGTAGCAGGCGCTAGATCGAGGGTTCAATTTCCATCCGGGGCGGATTTATTTGATTTGCGGGTAGGTCATCACGACATCAACTATTATCAACCTATCTACACGAAATCTACAAATCCGCACGTCCAAGGCAAGCCACTTACTATCAGGCAGACCTGATCAGGTGTACCTGTCGTCAGGTCTACTGGATAGTGAGTGGCTGGCCTAAGGAATGCGTTCACACGGGTTGAAAGAGCACTGCTCCTTGAAGGGAAGGGTAAGCGCGGAGAGGGAAGGGAGGGAAGGGAAAAGTCATTCCTGGAGGAAATATTTCCTGATAAAAAAAGAAATGTTAAAGGTACATGGAATAAATGACCTTATAAAACATGTCAGAAACGAAATGAAGTTGGATGTAAAGTTCTTTTCTTCTTCCCTTGCTTTCTTCCCGAAATATAAACTTATGTTCCATAGGGGAACCGTTGCCAACCCCCCCCCCCATTCCCGTTATTTACAAGCGAAATGGGATGGGAAGTGTGAACATTCAAAGTGCCTTCTCAACCACAGATTACATAGGCGTTTTTGCTGAATAGGAGCTTTCTCAGATTTCCTGAGTGGTTCGTCAATGAAAGGTCGGTAAAAACTAAAAACATGTAGGTATCCTAGATTGACGATCTCTGAAAATTTTGACCACAAAGCTGCACAAAAGGGTCCGACTTTTCGGCCTTGGTCAAGCATGCTGCTGGTATTAAAAAGGTTCTTCATTTGAATAAGGCGTAAAAGGTTAGCTGCTTTCGTTTTTGACTCAGTTGGACTCTATTTCATCTATTCCGGTCTTTATGTTTAATTTCTGATTTGGTCGAAAGCTCCAAAGCTTGCACTCTAATCCTGATGGGATAATGTTCGTTCTCGGAACGGCTGGCTTTCTCCTATCCTGTCTTCCTTCTCTCTTCGATTTCGGGACGAGAAGACCTTAGCAGTTACAGTTCCCTCTGTCAAACCTCTTCGGAAAAAAGAGTATAAATGTGAGAAGACAAGAGCGGAACAACTTAATTAGGGAAAAGGAAAAGAGGGTCAGTTTGAGCAAGTAGAGAGAAGTAGATATACAACTTAATTAAGGTTCATACTTTCTTTTTTTTTTCCCAACCCCTTTTTTTTTTTTTTTTTTTTTTTACAAAACTTTTCAAGGAGGATGAGGTACGAAAGAACTTTGAAAATGTATTTTTTTATTACATTTTTCTCAATAACTTGAAATACCAGTCTTTGTTTTATTATTTTTGAAACTATACATCAGAGAGCTTTGAAAATTGGCAAAAGGTGAACAAGGTATGGCACCGTGTAATAATGGCGGGGTGGCGTGAAAAATAAATAAGATATGTATACTAACCAGCAACCTTTAGGTACAAGAAACCAAATTTGATTGTCTCTTCAAACTTTTCATCGACACACAGTAGGTACACTGTCACTTCTTAATATGAAGAGGTTACTGTTTCTTGTCTGGCTTTTACAACATGAATATTTAAAAGAGTAATTATATTAATAAAAGAAGGCAAAACGAAAAGAATAACAACCTGTTCAGTCCTTGTTTTTTGATATTTTTTTGATATTTTCTCTGCCTCTCTCTCCCTCCCTCTTTTAAGTACGTTTTACCATTTGCTTTAAACACTTAAAGTCAAGTTTTACCACCGTGGATTGTCTCAGGATTAAGTTCAATCCGAGGTTGACCTCTGGGTATTAAATGTAGGGAAATCATCGTTTCATCTCAATCCCGAGTTGGTAAACTCCAGCATTAAAAGCTGGTCTAGTTAGCTTCGAGGGTTGCGTCTGCCTTTGAAGCGCTAGGTCGCGGGTTCGATTCCCACCCCGGGGTGAACTTTATCATAAGCAGATATGGTGTGTTCTCGGAACGGCTGGCTTTCTCCTCTCCTGGCTTCTTTCTCTCTTCGATATCGGGGCGATAAGACCTCAGCAGTTTCTGTTCCCTTTATCAAACCTCTTTTAAAAAGGACAAAGGGACGCATGTATTAAGCATGTTTGCCACTTTTTTTCTCCTTTAAGATACTTCTCCTTCCCGCGAATTTGTTACATTTTTGCATAAATTTCATGCGAGGCTGACTTCAGTTTTGTTAGGGAAATAAAAAGTTATGCATTTTTTTCTCTCCGTAAACTTGAAAATTGCTTTTTTTTACTTTCCATTTTTCATTATTATCTCCTTATTATTCTCAAGTTGTTAGGTAGTTACCTTCTTGTATGTACATTGTACGAACATATACCTACCCTTTGCACCAGTAAAGGTACCTTTACACTGGGGCAATTTAGGAAGCAACCGGCAACAGCAACCTGCAGCATGCGGCATTGCCGCGCCGCATGCGGCGTTGCCTTATACCTTGCGGCGTTGCTTTGTGTGTTGCTAGTGGTTGCTCTACGCCGCAAGGCTTCCCATCAGAAATGGATAGAATTGCCTGTTGCCTTGAGTTGCCAGTGCTGAGAATGGTCGATTTGTGAACTTTTTACAAAGTGCATAAATTTTATTTATAATTTCGTATTGTTTTTCACATTTATATTGGTTATATTAATCATCCAGATTTTCCAATAACGAATTAACAAAAAAAACAACAACAACAACAACAACCACAACAAACAATTAACTGATCTTTGTGTGTAGGTAGTAGTTTTTTATATAAATACTACTACCTACACACAAAGATTATTTATAAAATAGATATTATATTTTTGAAACTGAATGAATTATTTTGTAAAACATTTAGTTTAATAATATAATTTATTTATTTATTAAATGTAGTTTCATAAATAAATAAGTGGTTTTATTGGAAGGTTGGACAACACGTAGAACGCTATCGGGTAGAATTCTTATCAGTGCGTACAGGTTGCAGTTCTCGAAGTGTAGACCATTTCAAATGATAGAACTTTTCAAGTTTTAACGTAGACACACGCGCCAGCGACCAGTTAGGAAAAGGAAAAAGGGCTTTATTCTCTCATTAGAAGTTTTTGGCTTTACTGAATCGCCGGAATGGCAGAACTTTGCGACTATTGCCATCAAAGTTGTTGCTTCAGTGTAAATGACTACGCCGCATGCGGCATGGTTGCCTAGAGTCCCCTAGCAACAGGCAACCAGCAACAAGCAATCCGCCGCAGGTCGCTGTTGCCTGTTGCTAGGTTAGGTTGCCCCAGTGTAAAGGTACCTTGTCAAACCTATTAAAATCCAAATAGGAAAAATCACAAGTTCTTTAGAGTTTAGTGCACAAACAGAAAACCTACCAACGAAAGTGCACGTGCATTCCATGAAAAGTCCAAACTCAAATTTTGCAAGAATCTTGCTTAAATAAGAAGCAAACAACATGTAAAAGGTAATGAGCTAATTAGTAATTAGACTTATTCATCATGGACACTAGTTGCTTTGTTGAAAGCCTAGAAGAGGTGAGGCAGTAGAACAGCCGCGCGAGACAATAAAAGTAAAATGTAATACCTGTTACCCACTGGTAAATGGACTTTTCAGTCGTCCATTGAAACATGGACCAAGTTTCTATCAAAGGCCTAAATCCACTATTACAATCCGAAACCCCAAAACATAAAATATTTCCGGACTTCCTGAACAACCCAAAGAACAGAAATGAAAATGGACGCAGAGATAATATACAAAGCTGACAAAGCACAACTTGTACACACAAGAAATCAGAGAGACAAAATCCTTAAAAAAGAATAGACCAAAACCTCTAATGGAAAAAGAGAGGGAAAAAATGTCTAACAGAGAAGAGAAAAACTTTAAAAAAGAATAGAACCAAACCTCTAATGGAAAAAGAGAGGAAAAAATCTGGTGTGAACATCACACGACTTTCTATTACATTAAACTTCTCAACTGTAAGTCGGACAGTTCTAAAAGTTTCACCATTCGATTCGGCGTGAAAAATCCCATGGGATCAACTATTCACATGCTTACTTGTTAATGGTTCACAAATAAAAGGGAAATTTGTTGACAACGGGGAGTATCGAACCCGCAACTTCTCAACTGTAAGTCAGAGAGTGCTAAAAGTAGCACCATTCGATTCCACGTGAAAAATCACATGGGATTAACTATTCACATGCTTATTTGGTAACGGTTCAAGAATAAAAGGGAAATTTGTTGACACAGGGAAGTATCGAACCCGCAACTTTCTCAACGTAAGTCAGGACGGTCTAAAAGTAGGCACCATTCGATTCGGCGTGAAATCACATTTATCTGGATGGGTGATTATCCGATTTTTACCAAATTGTTACAGTCGCGTTCTTGGACCATACCGGGATAGCATACCAATTACTTTGGTAATATCTGGATGGGTGATTATCCGATTTTTACCAAATTGTTACAGTCGCGTCCTTGGACCATACCGGGATAGCATACATGATATCTGGATGGGTGACTATCCGATTTTTACCAAATTGTTACAGTCGCGTCCTTGGACCATACCGGGATAGCATACCGTACTTTGGTTAATATCTGGATGGGATGATCCGATTTTTACCAAATTGTTACAGTCGCGTCCTTGGACCATACCGGGATAGCATACCAAATTTCATTTCTCTACGACAAACCCGTTCTTGAGATATTTTGTTCACAACTTTCTACTTTTTCCCATTTAAACCTGTAGTACGTACGTACGTACGTACGTTCGTACGTACGTACAGACCATTGGCTAAAAATCACTTTTTTGACATCAGGGGATCCCAAAACGGATATTTCCAACCATTTCCCGATTTTGAAAATTTGGACCGATTGCAATACTTTCATTACTAGTACTGTAGTAATAGAAAGTAAAAATGTCTATTAACCTAATTTACGATACGGAGTTCATATAGGAGAGATGAAGGGGGCGGGGACCACTGTGAGTGTGTAGTGTGTGCGGTTAGATTTATGTCCATAATGAAAATAAATTAAGAGCAGATAAATTTCAAATGAACTTTCTCAGAGAGGGAATGGAGTATGGGATAAAACTGCATTGGAATGGATTACCCCGGGAAACGTATCAATGAATTCCCCTGGGAGCGAGTTAGAAAAACTAAAACAAAATTAGGAGAGAGGAATTTCAGATAATAGACGGAACCGATTAAAAAGTAGAAGGGAAGCTTCGTGCACACTCTTGAAGGTCCAATACTTGGATGACCATGTCCAGACTGATTGATGTCGATTGATATTACATATGACCGAAATAGTCGAAACACAAATCATAAACAGGAAAGTTGAGTCCACAAGCAACAGATTGACAGTTTGCATGATAAGTGTAGTTCAAACGTAAGCACTCCGTTGCGTGTAGACAGTCCAATTTTCTCACATTTAACTAAAACAATTTGAAGATCCAATTCTGTTCCATTCCTGATTCTTGACGATCATGAAAACTTTCATTCGAGCAAAAATCATTTTCTACGAGTCTGGTAAAAAAATCACTTTAAAAGCAAAGAACAAGAAACAAGAAGTTTGATTTTCTTCTTATTATTCATCTACTTTTCCACATCCCCTTCTTATTATTCATCTACTTTTTCTTCATCTACTTTTTTCGCCTTGCTTACCGTGTTGCTTGCTATACGCCACATTACCGAAGCAATCAAGGTGCGAAAGCGCGAATGAGAAAAGATTGCTCAACTCCAGAGGGAGGTTTTGAAACTCAGGAAGACACTTCCCCAAAGGGGAGTTGGAGTTCAAGTTAGAAGCAGAAACGCAGGAAACGTTGTGCAAATTAAATAAACATTTTTATTAGCTCACTCCATAGCAGGTCGGAAGGTGCTTGTCAAACGAAGACGTCAACTTTTCAAATTAGGAAGACAAGAAAAGAAGGAAAATTAGGAAATGATGCGCTATCGGCCATGTTTGTTCAAGGAAATGAATTGGGAATTGAGTTTTCTGTTGGAGCGAAACTTGGCGAAGACGGTTTCAACACCTGGACTGCCACTGAGATTCTGAGATAGCAGTAGTAGTATATTAGATTCTGACATATCTGGCACTGAAATGCCATCTCTAGTCCCTCATTGGAAGTACAAAAAAATCGAGGAACTCGCATGAGAAGAAATAGAAAGATATGACAATCAAACCAAGGAAACCACTGCATAATTTCGGAGAGGATTAGAACTATTTCACTGTTGACGTGGAGAAGGGCGAAAAACCATGTGAAACCTAGTTGAATGAGGAAAGTAAAAAAGAACCTCAAATGGATGCAGCCCATTAGACAATTATAAGGGACCGGATTAATAAAATCTGCTGGAACAAGAGAGCTCAATGTGGCTTGAAATCCCTTCAAAGGATTAAACAACAAATTTTACTCTCCTAACGCCTCGGGCTTTTGACTTTTAGTCCCTACTAAATTTTATCTAAAATCCTATTCTCTGAGCAACCGTAAATTGAAGGAAGTCAGAGCAGCCAGGGAAAACCCCGTGTTAAACTGTGAAAAACTCGAAAGAAACAAAAAGAAGAAAGCGAAAAGAAAATGGCAACAAACGGAAATGGGAAAAAGAAAGGAGAGAGAAAAAAAAATCGAACTTGGGAGAAGGTAGAAATTACACGGGTAATTTGCGAGATTGCGGATGAAAATGTAAAAAGTATATTATGAAAACCACAGGGGAGTCTGTTTTTCGAGGTAAGGGCAAAGGGGAGAGTGGATTGTCAAGGGCAGGGCATCCGGGGTAAAGGATGGGCAGAGGAAGAAATAAAAGTTAAGAATATAGCTTATTAAGCTTTTCTGAACTTTGTGCTGCCTTTTCTCTATTTTTTCTCCCTTCTTCGGTTGAAAAGTTTCTGCTTTTGTTTTTACAAGTAGAAATTATTGAAATGAAATGATTTGTGAAATTGAATGGGTTCGAGGCTGGCTTTTCTTTTGCTGGTGCTGGAAGGAACAATCGAGCTTTACATAATTTTTTACTTCTTTTGATTGCGTTCCCCACAACCTACCTACACATTAAGAGGAAAAATTTTTATTCAAGAAATTAAATTGTAAAGAAAGATCTTGCACGGTTTTGAGTTCGAAAAATAAAGCTGGGCTACAAACATAAGATCATATAAAAAGTTCCTTTGAATTTAATTGGGAGCAGAAGACATTCCTAAGGGTCAATTGTAGGTCAGGCGAAAGACACATCAAAAGGAGAAGAAACTGACATTGAACTTTATTTTACCAAATGGGATCTCCTAAAAAACGTGAAAAGAAGAACACCAGTAACTTATACTCTTCACATCAGTTGTCACATCAGAATCTATCAGAATATAAAAAAAAACTTGAATTTTTGATAATTATGATTGAAAGAATAAAGAAACCCTTATCAAATGCGTTACCCAAAATTGCACTCTCTTGAACCCCAATGCAGAAGAACCAATAACATCGAAGCAATCGATAAAACAAACTCACATGTGACGGGCAAATGGAAGGAAGAAGGAAAAAATCAGAGAAATAAAAACAAATCTTAAGGATGGAGAACGGAGACAGATTCGCAAGAGTGGAGGTGGTGATGGAGGAGAAGGAAGAGGAGAAGAAGGTGGTGGTGGTGGTGATACAAAATATGATGCCAGATTGCCAGGGAGGCCTCTTTCCCATATCACAGAACTTAAGTCAACAACAGTGTTGCCTCCACTCCAATCAAATCCCCTCTCCAGGCCCGTTTTCAGGGGGTCCGTCCGAGCCCCGGGTCAGGGCTCCTCAAGGGAACTCGGAACTAGAGGCCACCCGGAACTAGCAGTTACTCCTTCTTCGTCTTTTCCCGTGTTTTCTCGGGGTCGGCGTTTTTCGTCAGCCTCTCAACCAGCCCACGGGTGATTGCTTTTAGGCTGAAGTTTGATTTTTGGCTACAAATTTTAGGAAAAAGAAAAATTTCAAGCCCCTACCCATACAGTACTAGCAGTTACTTGTTTTACAATAGAATATACCTTGTTTATCCTACCCGAATAGGACTGAAAAGTCCCTTTACCCCAGCAGTCTAGACAAGGTCTCATATATTTGACGGGTTAATTTGTCTTAGCTGTTGCTAACTTCTTGTAGTGCCCAAGTATTCTCGTTTGTAAAAACTGTTGCAAGCCAGGGCCCATTGTTAGAATATGGCTGCGTTGGGCTGTAAACCGGCCCTGACCATCTCTCCACTCAAAAACTACCGTCTCCTCCACCTACTCCTCCTCTCTGACATCCAATACCAAAAACCTTCTCGTATAGGGGATTTATAAAAGCGTAAAATGATCTTGCAAAATAAATACAATATCTAGAGCTCCGAAGACGCTTGCCTCCTCTTCCATCTTTCAGAGTAAACAATCTTCAATCTTGAAATGTTCCTCTTCAATGTTTCCCAGCTTTCCCACGGTGTTGTTTTCGCTCTTGAGAGTTTGAGGCTTTGAGGCAATTTGCTTCGTTCTTAACATCTGATCAGTCTTTATTTCTTTAATTTTCCGATTTGATAGAGGGAGAGGGAACTGCAACTGCTGTGATCTTATCGTCCCGAAAGCGGAGAGAAGGAGGACAAGATAGGAGAAAGCCAGCCGTTCCGAGAACGAACGTTATCTGTTTGGGATAAAGTTCGCTTCTAGGTAATAGTAAAGGTTTGTCCCAACTTACCCATATGTACATATATGAAAACTTGAGGCCCGAAGAGAGAGATATAGAGGGAGGGAGAGGGAGAGAGAGATTTTAGAGTAAACTGAGACGTGTTTGAGATGGAGTACACTTGTTAGAATTCTCTAATAGAAAATGTGCCTCTCTTTCTATTATCTATAACCGCTCTCCCTCCTTTTCCTTCTCTCTCTCTCTATCAAGCTTTCTCTCTTCCTCCCGCTCTCTCTCTCTTCATTTTCCTCCCTCCCTCACTCTTTCTTTACTCTCCTTTCCCCCCCTATATCTAGTTTCCTCTCTCCCTCTTTTTTTCTTTCTTCACTCACTCTCTATCTATATAGCTTTCTCTCTTCCTCCCGCTCTCTTTCTCCCTTCCTCTCTCTATAGCTTTCTTTCCGTCTCTCTCTCTCTCTCTCTCTCTCTTTGTCTCTTCTTTTTCTTCCTGTCTTTTCCTCCCCCACTCTCTCTCATTCCACTCATCCTCTGGGAAAGTTAGCTTTTAGTTTACCGTTCTTTAGCCCCCACACTATTATTTCGACGCTGACAAATACTCTCATTGTTTCTCTTTATACTGTCGGAGTAAACATCAACATCTTCCGTATTGTTGACATTAACGCTAGCTTCAATTGTCACTTTTCTACCTGCAGCTAGTTTTGTCTCTTCGTTTTCTATCAATTTACCTTCTTCTTCTACTTGTTGTTGTTCTGGTTCTTCTTCTTTTATCTTCGTCTTCTTCTTCGTGTTTTCCCGTGTTCAGACGGGTTCGGCGTTTTTCGTGAGCCTCTATGTTGCTCTTGGGAAGACAGTTGATTTTGGTTTAGTTTACCGTTCTTTAGCCCTCACACTATTATTTCGACGCTGACAAATACTCTCATTGTTTCTCTTTATATTGTCAGAGTAAACATCAACATCTTCCGTATTGTTGACATTAACGCTAGGTATCTTCAATTGTCACTTTTCTACCTGCAGCTAGTTTTGTCTCTTCGTTTTCTATCAATTCACCTTCTTCTTCTTCTTCTTCTTCTCTAGGTACTATTATCGAAAATTACATATATAAGAATGGTAATACAATAGTCCGTCCCTTATACCTTTTTATTACTATTGTAATAATAAAGGAAGGACGGACTAAAAATAAAGTTATTTTTAGTCGAAAAAAGGCCAACCGAGTAAACTCTAGGTTTTTGGCATTTGAAAAAAAGAAGGCGGAGGAGAAGAGGAAGAAGAAGAAGAAGAAGAAGAAGAAGAAGAAAAAGAAGGAAAAAATTGAACTTATGACAAAAAAAAAGTTTTATTTTCAAAACATTCAATGGACCGTGAAATTGGTTTACAATAAAAAGAGAAAATATCTTCCACCAAAGATTTCTGGAAATGTAAAATGTGGATTGTGGAATCGGAAGTGAAATGAGATTTCCTATTTCGAGATTTTCAAGAGAGAGTACCTAGAGATACCTATTTTAAGAAAGAAAGAAAAAGTTTAGTGGGGACTATGTATATACATATAACGCGAAATCAACGGGAGTAGGAGGACAGGATAGGAAAAACCCAGCAGTTCCCAGAACGTCCCAGCCGGAAAACGCCTAAAAATGCACAACATGTTCGTACGCGTTTATATGAGTCATACACTCATACATCTATACGACAAAGTTACATATGATTATACGTTATGAAAACAGCTTCTAAATTGTCAAGATTGATGGAAAGATTATGTAAAAAACGAGGAGGAGGAGGAGGAAGAGGCGGAATAGAAGAAAGAGAGGAGGAGAAGAGAGGGGGAAGGAAGAGAAGGAGGGGGAGGAAAAAAGAAGGAGTAGGAGAAGAAAGAAACGGAGGAGGAAAAGGGAGAAGAAGAGGAGGAGGAGGAAAATAAAATAAATGATTCGCTGAAAAAAAAGAAGGAAACTGTCGTATGAAAACGAGATCCGTACTTGAAACTTCTTCAGTGAAAAGTCATCCGTTTTATTGCATCCGGGGGGCTTTATTTTTACTTTTTAAGAGGTTTGATAGAGGCTTATCATCCCTCAATCGAATACAGAAGGAGGACAGGGGTAGGAGAGAGCCAGCCGTTCCGAGAACGATCCTTATGCACTGAGAGAGAGAACAAAAAATGGTTACAGGGTGCCACAAGTTTAGGGTGAAAGAATTCCATTATTGGGTTCTTATCTTAATTTAGGGTGTTAGAATGCTATATTGTAAGGCGCCGGAACCCTAGTTTTTTCTGAGTGTGTGTTTAGGGTAAAGTTCGACCCGAGCGGGAATAGAACCCGCAACCCACAGCGTTTCATCCCACAAACCTACAAGGGTAGGAAGAGGAACAGCAAATTTAAGGGGAGGAGAAAAAACGCGTTTTCTCTTCTTCTTTTTCTTCTTCTTCTTTTTCTTCTTCTTCTTTTTCTTCTTCTTCTTTTTCTTTTTTTCCTTCTTTAGTTAAGTAAATAAAACGAGAAATGAATGTGACTTGAGAGCGAGATTTATACATCCGATGGGGAAATAGGTATTTCTCCAAATCCAAACTCCAAGTCAGAAATCATTCGACACGAAATTTATCACAGCCAAAACCTGCTGGGAAGGTGAGAAAAAAGGAGGGAGGGGAAGTGGAGAGGACGAGAGGGAAGTGAGAGAAAGAAAAAAAGAGGGAAATGAAGGAAGAAAGAGGGAGAGAGAGGGAGGGAGAAAAGAAAGGAGAGAAGGAGGGAAATAGAGAGAGAATGAATAATTTGGAAAAAAAAAGATTTACATATTTTTTGTAGGTATACCTACATCATCAAATCAACGGATTATTTTACCAACTTGGATGATTTTACCAACTTCTACATAAGAACATAATAATTATGTAGATTGTAGAAATTATGTAGAAATCGAAGAAGAAAAAGAAGAAGAAGAACAAGAGGAAGTTCGACCCGAGCGGGAATAGAACCCGCAACCCACAGCGTTTCATCCCACAAACCTACAAGGGTAGGAAGAGGAACAGCAAATTTAAAAGGAGGAGAAAAGACTCGTTTTCTCTTCTTCTTTTCCTTCTTCTTCTTTTTCTTCTTCTTATTCTTTTTTCTTTTTTTTTTCTTCTTCTTTTTTTTTCCTTCTTTAGTTAAGTAAATAAAACGAGAAATGAATGTGACTTGAGAGCGAGATTTATACATCCGATAGGAAAATATTTCTCCAAATCCAAACTCCAACTCCAAGTCAGAAATCATTCGACACGAAATTTATCACAGCCAAAACCTGCTGGGAAGGTGAGAAAAAAGGAGGGAGGGGAAGTGGAGAGGGAGAGAGGGAAGTGAGAGAAAGAAAAAAAAGGAGGGAAATGAAGGAAGAAAGAGGGAGAGAGAGAGGGAGAAAAGAAAGGAGAGAAGGAGGGAAATAGAGAGAGAATGAATAATTTGGAAAAAAAAAGATTTACAAATTAAAAAAAAAAAAAAAAAAAAAAATGCTTTCTAAGGATGAGAAAAAAAGTTGCTGTAATCTTCTCGAATTTATTTCGTAGGCCCTCAAGCTCCGGACGCTAATTTGACTTCAAACCATCCTCCCCCCTCCACACCTTTCCCTTGTCCAATTCTCCGTCTCTTAGCAATTGCCTTACACCCTCTTCCGAAACGAAAGGAGCTGGAGGTGATTGAGAACAAAAAATCATGGAGGAGGAAGAAGAAGGAGAGAGGGAACAAGACGAAGGTGATGAGGAAAATGAGGGGAAATTGGAAGAGAGTGAAGGTAAGTAAGGAAAAGGAAGAGGGGAAGAGGAAGGAGAAGGAGAGGAGAACGAGAAAGAGGAAAATGAAGAGGAGGAGGGGGAAGGGGAGGAGATAGAAGGAGGAAAATGAAGAAGATAAGAAGGGGAGAAGGAGGAAGAAGGAGAAGGGGAAGAGAAGAAGAATCAGGAGAAAGAGGAGGAGGCGAAAGAAGAAAAGTGTGAAAGCTGGGTATCGAATAACCTGTTGTAAAATAGGTACTTCACATTTTTATTTTTTAATTTCTATTAAATTTTTCTTTTCCTTCTCCCCTTTCTGTTAGTATTTAAAAGAGATCAAATTCATTTTTCTTTCCTCCCCCCGGTCCTCAGCAGTTCTTTGTGCGAAAACAAAGATTAAAGGGGAAAAGAGAAAGAGGGGAGAAAGGAAAGGGAGGGGGGAGTTCAAGCAGGTGGGAAAAGGGAGGGAGAGATTTATGCCCTCTTTATTATCCTTTACATTAAATTTTTTGTCTGGATAACTGTTTCCACCCCCATCTCGATTCAGGAGGGGGGAGAGCTAAGAGAAACGAAGGGAAAGAGGAAGAAGAAGAAGAGGAGGAGGAGAAAGAGAGGAGGAAGAGGGGATAAAGAAGACGAGGGATGAAGTATGAAGAGAAAAATAAAATAACTTTTTTTTTTCTCTCTCTCACTTTTTTTCTTCATTTCAACTTGTTACTTGTTAATTTTTCGGATCAGGAGGAAGCTTTGCAAAAAAAAGTACAGAAAAATAGTTACCTTTTACCTTCTGAAGTCTTAACGTTTATTGAACCCGAGAGTTCAAATGAAGTTGAATGAAGGACTATAATTTCCTTCAGGTAGACTGGATTTCTAGAATTGAGATTAAACATTTCAGAAGCCAGCCTAGTTAACTTGAAGCGCGTCTTTGTAAGCGCTAGGTCGCGGGTCCGATTCCCGCCCGGGGCGGATTTTATCCTGAATGGATATGAGGTTTGTTTTCAGAAGACCCGGGGCGGACTTTATCCTATACAGATAAGGTTCATTCTCGGACCGGCTGGCTGTTTCCCATCCTCCTTCTCCCTTCCGTACCTGGACGATAAGACCACAGTAGTTACAGTTTCTTCTTTCCCTCTATCAAAAATCATAGCGCGAACGACCTACTACACGTAACTAGAGTTAAAGTGACTCACAAGAAAAAAAAAATTAAAAACACACAAGAATTGAGAAAAAAAGAGCTGATTTCAAAGAGCATAATTCAATCGAACTTCATGACTTTAATCTACATTAGTCTCAAGTCTGAAGATAATCGAAGCAGAAAAAAAAGCGAACGTAAAATCTCAAAATATTCGGTAAAAAAACGAATCCTGAAGATTTTCGGCAAAAACATACCTACCTAACCTGCCCACCGCCTACCTCTTCTACATTAGTCTTAAGGTCTGAAGATATTCGACATAGAAAGAAAGTAAAAAAGCGAACGTAAAATCTCAAAATATTCGGTAAAAAAAAGAATCCTGAAGATTTTCGGCAAAAACATACCCTACCTACGTACCTACCCACCACCTACCTCTTTCAAGAAAAAATCTCCAAAATTCTACACAAAGAAAAACTCCAATCACGCTAATGGGTGACATTCTGACATTAGGAATAAGATGATTATTAAATTTGCTCCCCCGGGAGTAACGATGCTTCGATGCGTAAAGAGAAAAAGAAGAAGAAGAGGAAGGAGAGAAGAAGAAGAAGGCAGAGGAGGAGAAGGAAGAGAAAAAATGTAGCCGTGTTAGTACGAAGAAAACAGTTTCTTTTTTTTTTCTTCTTCTTCCTCTTCTTCTTCTTCTTTTTTTCTCTTCCTTTTGAAATTTTCCGTAGGAAGTCAAAAGCAGGAGAAGAAAAATATGGCCTCGTTTCTTCCCCTCGAAGGAGAGTTCCTCTCTCCTTCGAGGGGAAGAATGAGAAGGAAGAAGAGGTAAATAAATGGGAGAAAGGGGGAAAGAAGAAGAGAGGAGAAAAAGAAAGGAGGAAGAGAAAGATGGGAAGGAATATGAAAAGAAATAGGGAGGAGCAGAAAAGAAAGAAGGGAGGGGGAAGAAGAGAGAAAATAAAGAGGAGGAAAAAGGAGAGAAGCAAGAGCAGAAATGGGCGGAGAAATGGGAGAAAGAAAAGAAGAAGGAGGAACAGGAATAAGATGACGAAAAGAGGGAGAAAACCGACGAAGAAGGAATTGAAGGGATTTTATTAAAAATACTTCACGTTCTTCTCACAAACAACATCGTATGTGATAAAATATTACTTTTATCACAACATGTTCTGAACATCTAAACTTTAGAATCTAAGAGGGAAAGATAAACAAAAAAAATAGAAAGTAAAAAAAATCCCTCTAGAATCAACATGTGGAGAGAAAAAGGGAAGAAAGGTAAGGAGGGAGAAGGGGGAGAGAAAAAGGGAAAAAGGTACGAAAGGGAGGAAGGGACGATATTTCCCTTTTGATATGATCTTTTAAGATTTAAGACCTATTCACTGTGAAGAACATCAAAAGATTTCCTTTAGTACACACTACACAAGTACACGCATAGGTAACAGATCATGTGAGGTAGGTGGTGGTGATGGTCGTGAACCTTTGAGACTCCACTGGTTGGGGCATATTCTACGCCGAGACTGCATACAAAGAAGAATCATGGAAGACAAAATCGAAGGAAAAAGAGGTAGAGGTAGAAGAAAATTTGGTATGTTATCGGATATCCTGAAGCGCAAATCATATGCAGAGTTAATAGAGGATGCACAAGACAGAGAAAAGTGGAGAAAGTTGTACTGATACCTGTCCTTGGACAGATTTACAAATATAAAATCATTACATGAAAGTAAAATCGAAAAATCAAATCAAGAATAATAATAAACTGAATATTAAACAAATTAGGTAGGTATACATAGGTTTTCTCTAACCACGATCGAATAAACTAAGGGGTAAAAAATTCCCGGAGGGACGGGCCCAGCTTGTTTTCTTTTCACCCCGCTTCTCATTCTTCCTTTGACAAGTAATTTCCTCTTATCTTTGGGATGGGAGTCTTCCCTACTTTCACATCGGGGCGGATTCTTCTGTGAACTTTTTTTTCTATTTTATTTTGAATTCCCTTTCTTCTTCTTTTCTTTATTTCTTCTTTCTCCTCTTTTCTCCCCTTCTTCTTTCTTTCCTCTTCTTCTTCTTCTTTCTACTCTTCCTCTGAATTGTCTTATTTTTATTCTTTTTCCTCCTTCCTTCCGCCCTGTCCCTGTTACTCATTTGATCTTCCAAAGATTCTGTTCTTATTATCATGGATACCTACATATTTTGTTTTGTCATTTCCTTTTTCTTGCTTCTCATTTCTCATTTACTTTGGTATTTTGATGATGGTATGTTTCAATAAAATTGGCCTTGAGTCTGTCTTAACTCTAATATAATAACGGAGGTATTATGATCCCGAAATCTAAGAGAAGAGAAGGAGAGGATAGGAGAAAGCCAGTCGTTCCGAGAACGACTAAGTAGGTACTATTATCGAAAATTACATATATAAGAATGGTAATACAATAGTCCGTCCCTTATACCTTTTTATTACTATTGTAATAATAAAGGAAGGACGGACTAAAAATAAAGTTATTTTTAGTCGAAAAAAGGCCAACCGAGTAAACTCTAGGTTTTTGGCATTTGAAAAAAAGAAGGCGGAGGAGAAGAGGAAGAAGAAGAAGAAGAAGAAGAAGAAGAAGAAAAAGAAGGAAAAAATTGAACTTATGACAAAAAAAAAGTTTTATTTTCAAAACATTCAATGGACCGTGAAATTGGTTTACAATAAAAAGAGAAAATATCTTCCACCAAAGATTTCTGGAAATGTAAAATGTGGATTGTGGAATCGGAAGTGAAATGAGATTTCCTATTTCGAGATTTTCAAGAGAGAGTACCTAGAGATACCTATTTTAAGAAAGAAAGAAAAAGTTTAGTGGGGACTATGTATATACATATAACGCGAAATCAACGGGAGTAGGAGGACAGGATAGGAAAAACCCAGCAGTTCCCAGAACGTCCCAGCCGGAAAACGCCTAAAAATGCACAACATGTTCGTACGCGTTTATATGAGTCATACACTCATACATCTATACCTAGGTTTGAAAATGAAGAGAGAAGAAAGACATGAGAGGAGAGAGCGTCAACCTCATCTGTTTAGGCCGTTTAGGGTGACGTTCGGCCAAGGCAGGAATGAAAACCTACCTAACTCCAAATTAGGCAGGTTTTTGAAGCATTACTTTGCTACATCACGTAAAACCACACATAATACATGTATCTTACTATGACATTACAGAAGCGTTACACAGAGCAGAGCTACATTATGATGCAAATTTTATACAATTTACACCATGGCAAAATTGAAAATTCGCTGCAAAATTTTGCCTCAGGAAAGAGAATATTAATACGAGTAATTCTAGTTGAAAATTTTCCAGGTAGGCAGGAAAATTTCAGATTCAAATTGTATTATTAAGAAGTTGAGAAGTTATGTGAGAGAGAGGTGAGGAGGGAGCAAGAAGGAAGCAGGGAGTGTTAAGGAGGGGATAAGGAGGAAAGAGAGCTAAGGAGTAGAAAAGTGTGAGCTAAAAATGAAACTCAGACAAAAACAACTTACCTAGGTAAGTACTAACTATAAAATATGAGTATAGGTACATACTACATACCTACCTACATCTTGAGGTTTTCATTATTTTATGATTTGGTAGAGGTGTAGGTGTATTTTATTAAATCTGAATTCCATTTTATTTTTCCTAGTATTTTATTATTCCTGGTACAATAAAAATGTTTTGAGGTTTCTATTTTTATATTTTTACTTTAAAAAAAAAAAAAAAAAAAAAAAAAAAACAAGAAGAAGAAGAAGACAAAAAAGCTGAATGTAGATAATTATTGCTACATAATTTTAATTTACGTCGGACTTCTGCTCCCTCAAGGAACAGGGGAAGTTTTGCAATCTAGAGACCGTTGCTTCAAAAAAAAAAAAAAGTCGTCTACGGTTTCCCCGTTGAATGGCCAAAATCATCCTTTGTCCTTTTAAGAAGAAAAGAGGCCCTCTGCTGGACTCATTCAAAAGGTTAGACTTTGAAATTAAAATCTAATTAGAATAAACTCTTAATGGTTAATTTAATCTCAGCCTAGTTCGCTTGGACGGTAGCGCGTCTGCCTTGTAAGCGCTAGAACGAGGGTTCGATTACCACCAGGGGCGGATTTCATTCTAAACAGGTTAAGTTCGTTCTCGGAACGACTGGCTTTCTCCTACCCTGTCTTCCTTTTCTCTTCGCTTTCGGGACGATCGTATCGGTTTGATCCTACGAATCTTTGGATTGTTTGATTATTTTGGATTGAATTTTGGATTGAATTGGATATGAGACTGTTTACCAAGCATCTTTCAACGAGCAATGTGAAAGCTGGGTATCGAATAACCTGTTGTAAAATAGGTACTTCACATTTTTATTTTTTAATTTCTATTAAATTTTTCTTTTCCTTCTCCCCTTTCTGTTAGTATTTAAAAGAGATCAAATTCATTTTTCTTTCCTCCCCCCGGTCCTCAGCAGTTCTTTGTGCGAAAACAAAGATTAAAGGGGAAAAGAGAAAGAGGGGAGAGTAGAAAGAGTTAGGGAGTGTTAAGGAGGGAGCGGTAGATGGAGTAGGAGTTAATGATAGATTAGATAGAGGAAGAGATCTAAATTGAAACGGAGAGATTATAATAAACCCTTGAGTAGAAGGTGGAGGCGTGGAGGGTAACAACTAACCCTTAGATCTGTACTATGTGGTCTATGTCTCAAGTAAATGACGATACAATTTCATGCCTTGGATGAGATTGAACCCACACCCAGGCGAGCGCCTTGGCCACTACAGCACCGAAGCAAAGTACGCGGAGGTTCACTAGATCTGCCTGCGCCAATAAGAACAGAGATTTTTTAGTAGACCGCTCATTTTAGGCAGTCAGTCAACCACTTCCTATATCATATCCTCTTAAACAGTCAACACTCACCCAAGGTCCCCAATATTTTCCATTCACTCCCAATTACCTCCTCCCGCCTTCGCTTTTCCTTCCATTCGAAACCTCCCTTCAGTCAGCAATCTACAGAAAATCATTTTTAAACAGATTTACTTATAGAAAAAAAAGAAAGAAAAAAAAAAGCTTTTCCCCGACAGAAAAAAAGCCATTGACATAATTAAAATATTAAATACAAACTCTTTATAATAAGTAGCGCAGTCCTTTCAGTACAAAGTTCAACTTGAAGAGGCCCTCTTGACTTGGGTGCAGACCAGGGCCTTCCACAGGGTTCCAGGGGATAGCTCTTAGAATAAGCCCCCAAAGTACAACTTTTTTTCTTTTTTACAAACAATGATAGATACCAAAATAATGGTACCTAATCGTATTTTATTAGAAAAAAAAGAACTGTTGGTTCTGGGCCCCCTTGAGGATGGACCCCACTGGAAGCGGCCCTGATGGAGACCCTTAAGATTATCCCCTAAGAATTTCTCGTTCCACATTCAAAAGCCACTTCTAGGGTGACCTCTTTGGTACTTAAGAGCCCCATTACGAGTTAATAGTGTCACCAGAGTTACTCAGTAACTATATACCGATACACGACCGGACAAGAAATGTATCATCTCAAAATGGATTTTGTCTCGTCTCGTGGAAAAATTGCGAGACGAGAGGGATTTGTCTAGTGTCTAGTCTTGTCTTGCGTACATCATTACCAGTAAAAGTAGAAACTCACTACTATCATGTCACGTGAGCTCACGTGAGGTGAAAGTAGTGTGTTTCTACCTATCCTTTCAAAAGGAAAAGATCATTTCCCGGATTCGGGCTGCCAAAATGGTCAAACTATAGTGATAGAGAGAACGTCAAAATCTCTGAGCCAGCCTAGTTAGCTTAGTTGGTAGTGCGTCTGCCTTGTAAGCGCTAGGCCGCGGGTTCGATTCCCGCCCGGGGCGGATTTTGTCCTGATGGGATAATGTTCGTTCTCGGAACGGCTGGCTTTCTCCAATCCTGACTTCCTTCTCTGTTCGATTTCGGGACGATAAGATCTAATAATCAGTTGCAGTTCTCTCTATCAAATCTCTTGTAAAAAAAAAAGGTTCTTATACAAAAGTCCCACTGGATTTTGACAGAGAACCACGCGTAACGAAGAGGTTCCCAAGCTACTCGAGCTTATGTTGATATCATAAAACTTATATTATAATAAGCTCAATGGCAAACAGAATCCTAATGAATAAGCTAATGAACTGAATAATCACCAGCGTTATGCTAGGGACTAAGTACCTTATTCTAAATGTTTGTATTAAATGTAAGTGCAGGAATAGAAATTCAAAACCTTTAATAAGAATAGTAAAAACGTGTCATTCCCCCCCCCCTCCTCAGCAAATAAAATTACTTTTTCTTCCTGTATTTTATTCTTCCTTCTTCTAAAAGAAATGAGGAACAATAAAGTTTATTGAATAAACAGACAAAAATCCAAGTCTAAATCGAAACATCGTCACACACAAAGAGTTAAATAAAAAACATCACTCAGGAAACAAAAAAAGCGACTTTTAGAAAAATTGAACGAAACATTTTGTACAAAATTGAAAATGAAATCAAAAATCTGGTGTGAACATCACACGACTTTCCTTATCCTATAGAATTTTCGAATTCTTTCAAATTGGTATGGAATTAAACTGGAAAACCGCCAAAAAGCGGCCAAAATGCCGCCAACTGCAGCACCTATGTATTGAGTTGCATCCTTGAAATAACTAACTTTAATTAAAAGAAAAAATAAACTGAGAAAGGAGAAAAAGAGAAAGCGAGAGAGAGAGAAAGGGAGAGTGAAAGACAAGGAGAGAGACGGAGAAAAGAGAGAAAAAAAGGGTGGGAGAGGGAGGGAGGGAGAGAGAGATGAAAAAGGAGTACAAGACAAAGTTTGGGTTCAAAGTTAAAGAAAGCGCCGCTGCGGATGAGAGAGAGAGAGAGAGAGAGAGAGAGAGAGAGAGAAAGGAGGAGGGGAAATCTTGTAAGGATTAAAAACAACTATGAGAGCTTAAGGAGAAATTTTCTCCCTGGAAATTAGTATTGGAATAATTCAGCAAATATGCCAGACACGAAATATACATCGCTATCGAAAACGACAAGATGGCGGGCTAAAAATAAACAAAAAGTTATCCAGAATTTCAGAAAGAAAAATTCTGTTTGACTTTTTAAACTTTCCTAAAAAAAGAAGAAAAAAAAAAATGTAAACGTACACCTAAACCTCTTCTGTCCTTTTGGAGCAAGAGGAAGAGGTACGTGCTATGTAGAGAAGAAGGAAGAGAATGAAGAAACGAAGAGAGGTAAAGAGGGAGAGGAAGGAGAAGGAAGAGAAAAAGAAGAAGAAGAAAAATACAAGGAATAATAAAGAGTACAAAAGATGAGAAGAAGGCTAAGGGCTGTACATCTGTATACGTACAATATTAGCTGGACTCAAAAAATAAAGGATAGGCAAATAATAATAATGTGTTTTGACACTAAAAACTGACCATCGAAAATTTGACCCGATTACATTACTTTCCTTCCTATAGGATAAGGAAAGTAAAAAGGGGGAGGGGAAAGAGAGAGAAAAAAAGGGCTGAAGAAAAAAAGAGAAATTGAATATTCAAATATCCGAAAGATCACAGAGAAAATGAGGGAGAGGAAGAGGGGGAAGAAAAAAGGAGAGGGAGGGAGGGTAGGAAAGAGGAAGGGAGGGACATGAGGGGAAAAACGAGGAGGGAGGAAGGAGAAAGGAGGGGAGGGGAAAAGTACATCACTTTGAAGAGTTTGAAGATGAAATAAATCATTTTCAAAACGTTCTGCCGGTTCTGCCAACAAAGTCGTATTTATGCCTGGGCCCACAAATCCCACTCTTAGCAGTGATACATTGAAATGTATCTACTACATTTCAGAGAAAAGGCCCATAGGGGCCCCTCAAAGGATCGATTGGGTAAAAAAAAGAGCAAATGCCCTTTAATTGCCAATCATATTAGCCATTTCATTAAAAATATCAGTCTTGCCTACCTTTCGGAATTTGTAGCGCAAGTATTTTCTAAAAAGAGTCTCTCCAAAGTCCCAAAATGCCCCAAATATTAAATGAGGTATGGAAAGTTCTTTTACGTGTGTGCTCTAAAAGGAACAAACGGGCGTACCAGACATGCACAAAACAAAAATCGT
>NW_007378616.1:4091-59782 GCF_000475195.1 Diaphorina citri | reverse complement strand
GCGGGCCCGAGGGGCGGGTTGTGGGGGGGGGGGGGGGGGGGCAAGAGTCCAAATAGTTATATCTATAAAGGGGGACAGTACAGGAAAAAATAAAGCTCGAGGAGGGGGGGGGGCTCGGCCTTCCCTTAATTCCGGCCCTGACACTAATGAATCCACTAGTGTAGTTCCAATTTAATTAACAGAGCGCTCTATACGGTCCTATAAATTTAAATATTCAGGTAGGCCTATGAAATGCTAGCGAGTGCATATAATTTAGCCTACCTGATATTTTCTGGCGGAGGAATAGGAGGGGGGGGAGAACAGTTTCAAAAACGTATTACAAATGGGAAGGGAGCGAGGAAGAACGAGGGGGAGAAGGAAAGGGAAGAGAGGAAGTAAAAAGAGCAAATGTGTTAATTTCACACATGCATGGAAATAGCAGCGACTTGGTACATATATAGTTTCCATTTATGCAAAATGCAGCGCAGCGATAATTTTCACATTAATTTCTTACTGAAGGGCTTGATTCAAAAAGGCCTCCACAGGAAAATCGAGTCAAACCTCTCAGCTAAAATTGAGCAACCTGAGGTGAAAGGTAAAGTGTGAAGTAGCGGCAGATCCTATTTGCGAATTTAGCCCTCGACAGCGGAACTTTGGCCCTGAATGACGGCCGAACAGTTCATTTCTGGAAACACATGCATGGAAATAGCAGCGACTTGGTACATATATAGTTTCCATTTATGCAAAATGCAGCGCAGCGATAATTTTCACATTAATTTCATACTGAAGGGCTTGCTTCAAAAAGGCCTCCAGAGGAAAATCGATTTAAACTATTTTAAACCTCTCAGCTAAAATTGAGCGACCTGAGGTGAAAGGTAAAGTCTTGAGTCGAACCATACCTAGTAAGGATAAAGTCCTCCCCGGGCGGGAATCGAACCTGCGACCCAGCCAGCGCCTACAAAGCAGACGCGCTTCCGCCCAAGCTAACTAAAGGTTGGCTTATGTCAGTGAGTGAATCAAGTCACCATAGGACCTAACATAACAGCCTTCCACGTGACAAACGATTAATTATACATAAAAATAGACACAATAGTCACACAGAGACAACAAAAAGAGGAATAGAAGACAAAAAAATATACATTAAAAAGTCATAAAAGCGAGCAAAAAAAGCAATAATTAATTGTTAATCCATATAAAAACACAATTCCATTCCAATCGAAAAAAAAGCTAAAACGCTGATCCAGAATTATTTGTAATAAAATTGAAAGAGGGAGAGAGAGAGATAGAGAGAAGGGAGGGAGTGAGAGAAAGGGCAGGGAAGGAGGGAGAGAGAGAGAGCCGTCAGCAATTTATTTGCAAGTCAACTCAGCTGAAAATTGTATAGGTAGATTGGTATAACTATATATAATTGGTACATAGACAGAGTAATGAATGGTACACATCAACCTAGGTAAGGGTACCCGGTGCTCATTATGATGTTGGCGGGGGTACGGCGGTACGGATACCCAAGGGGTACGCGGTCGAAAAAAGGCTGAAAACCGCTGAACAAGAGGAAATATTTCGCATACTTGTTAGAATGTTTGAAGCAAACAATGCAGAAAACCCCCGATGCATTATCAGACACTTGTACGTAGCAGTGGCGTGGTGGTAATATATTCAAAAGGGGAAGCTATATAAACCCTTATACAGTAGGCCAAATGCCGATCTGCTGACTTCAGAATCCATAACCACCGAAAGTAGCACCTTTTATTAGTGGCATTTTAAAAGGGGAAGCTATAACTATAAACCCTATACATAGCAGAGGCGTGTGGTGAGAGTTTCAAAAGGGGACGCTAGAAACCCATGTAGTAACTAACATGTTGCCCGTGCTTCGCCTCGGAAAATTGAAGAAAAAGCAAAGGTCTACTCGTATATCTCTCTCTTTTAAATTTCAATATTGAATGACAAGAGATCCCCTTATTCTAAGAAACTTCCAAATTACACAAGGCAAGTTTGTTTGTTTATTTTTTATTTTTATTTTATTTATTTTTCTTAAGAGAAAGAAAAAAGTTGCTGTAATGTTTTCGAATTTATTTCGTAGGCCCTCAAGCTCCGGACACTAATTTGACTTCAAACCATCCCCCCCCCCCCCCCCCCTCCACACCTTTCCCTTGTCCAATTCCCCGTGTCTTTGCAATTGCCTTACACCCTCTTCCGGAACGAAAGGAGCTGGAGGTGATTGAGAACAAAAAATGATGGAGGAGGAAGAAGAAGGAGAGAGGGAACAAGACGAAGGTGATGAGGAAAAGGAGGAGACATTGGAAGAGAGTGAAGGTAAGTAAGGAAAAGGAAGAGAAGAGGAAGAAGAAGGAGAAGAGAACGAGAAAGAGGAAAATGAAGAGGAGGAGGGAGAGGGGGAAGGGGAGGAGATAGAAGGAGGAAAATGAAGAAGATAAGAAGGGGAGAAGGAGGAAGAGAAATTGGAGGATGAAGGAGAAGGGGAAGAGAAGAAGAATCGGGAGAAAGAGGAGGAGGCGAAAGAAGAAAAGGAGCAGAAGGAGGAAAATGAAGAGGAGAAGAAAGAAGAAGGAGGAAGAGGAGGACGAGATTACGGAGGAGGCAAAAGAAGGAAAAGAGCAGAAGGAGAAAAAAGAGGAGGTGGTGGAGGAGGATAAAAAAAGAGGAAGATGGGAAGGAGGTGGAAAAGGAAAGGTAAATAGGGGAAGGAGGCTGCATTTGGCTCCAAACTTAATGGGGCTCGAACAAGAAGTGTTTAATATAGCATACCTCATGCCTTATTTGTAAACGAGAATTTTTCTCTCTTTTGAGAAGGGTGTGTCAAGTTTGATTTGCACCGCTCTCACTCACACCCACACAAACACTTTCCTCTCTCTTCTCCGTCGGTGAATTTCTTTTCTTAGTTTCTCACTTCTTTTCTTACATCTATACGACAAAGTTACATATGATTATACGTTATGAAAACAGCTTCTAAATTGTCAAGATTGATGGAAAGATTATGTAAAAAACGAGGAGGAGGAGGAGGAAGAGGCGGAATAGAAGAAAGAGAGGAGGAGAAGAGAGGGGGAAGGAAGAGAAGGAGGGGGAGGAAAAAAGAAGGAGTAGGAGAAGAAAGAAACGGAGGAGGAAAAGGGAGAAGAAGAGGAGGAGGAGGAAAATAAAATAAATGATTCGCTGAAAAAAAGAAGGAAACTGTCGTATGAAAACGAGATTCGTACTTGAAACTTCTTCAGTGAAAAGTCATCCGTTTTATTGCATCCGGGGGGCTTTATTTTTACTTTTTAAGAGGTTTGATAGAGGCTTATCATCCCTCAATCGAATACAGAAGGAGGACACTGTCTTCCTTCTCTCTTCGATTTCGGGACGATAAGACCATAGCAGTTACAGTTCCCTCTGTCAAACCTCTTAAAAAAAAAATCTTTTCTTAAGGTAAGATCATACGATATGAATAAAGAGAAGAATATTAATAGTGTTGAGCATAAATCCTTGTCACAAATGTCGATCTCCGTTTAATACAGTACGCTAAATTTTATGACTTGACTTGGACTCGAACCTCCAACCTCTACACCCAAAGTCCGCTGTCTGAAACCATTACCCCAGTGAGACTGGTACGACTTTCCCTCTTATACAGTTTCCAAATCTGGAGATTGTGGAGGTGTGAGAGGGAGAGATCAAGATGGAAAGAGGAAGGAAAAGAAAGTTAAGAAAGAATGTGAGAAGGAAGAAAGAAGAGGACCTGAGTATATCAGACATGTCCGACTGAAAACAGACTGACACAAGGGAGGGAATGAAGAGACATAAGGTACCTACCTACTCTGCATAGGTACCTACTTACTACCTGGGTGCCTGTTTGGTGTGCATGTGTATCTAAATGATGTGGATACCTAACTTATGCACCAGGGGCGGATTTCATTCTAAACAGGTTAAGTTCGTTCTCGGAACGACTGGCTTTCTCCTACCCTGTCTTCCTTTTCTCTTCGCTGTCGGGACGATCGTATCAATTTGATCCTACGAATCTTTAGATTGTTTTATTATTTTGGATTGAATTGGATATGAGACTGTTTGCCAAGCATCTTTCAACGAGCAATGTGAAAGCTGGGTATCGAATAACTTGTTGTAAAATAGGTACTTCACATTTTTATTTTTTAATTTCTATTAAATTTTTCTTTTCCTTCTCCCCTTTCTGTTAGTATTTAAAAGAGATCAAATTCATTTTTCTTTCCTCCCCCCGTCCGCAGCAGTTCTTTGTGCGAAAACAAAGATTAAAGGGGAAGAGAGAAAGAGGGGATAAAGGAAAGGGAGGGGGGAGTTCAAGCAGGTGGGAAAAGGGAGGGAGAGATTTATGCCCTCTTTATTATCCTTTACATTAAATTTTTTGTCTGGATAAATGTTTCCACCCCCATCTCGATTCAGAAGGGGGAGAGCTAAGAGAAACGAAGGGAAAGAGGAAGAAGAAGAAGAAGAGGAGGAGGAGGAGGAGGAGAAAGAGAAGATAAAGATTTACCTATCAAACATCTTGTAAACTACATCAAATCAACGGATGATTTTACCAACTTGGTTTACCAACTTGGATGATTTTACCAACTTCTACATAAGAACATAATAATTATGTAGATTGTAGAAATTATGTAGAAATTGAAGAAGAAAAAGAACAAGAAGAAGAAAAAGTTTGGAAACTCCGAATCTTACAGACTTCAATAACTAACTTTAATTAAAAGAAAAAATAAACTGAGAAAGGAGAAAAAGAGAAAGCGAGAGAGAGAGAAAGGGAGAGTGAAAGACAACGAGAGAGACGGAGAAAAGAGAGAAAAAAAGGGTGGGAGAGGGAGAGAGAGAGATGAAAAAGGAGTAGAAGACAAAGTTTGGGTTCAAAGTTAAAGAAAGCGCCGCTGCGGATGAGAGAGAGAGAGAAAGGAGGAGGGGAAATCTTGTAAGGATTAAAAACAACTATGAGAGCTTAAGGAGAAATTTGCTCCCTGGAAATTAGTATTGGAATAATTCAGCAAATATGCCAGACACGAAATATACATCGCTATCGAAAACGACAAGATGGCGGGCTAAAAATAAACAAAAAGTTATCCAGAATTTCAGAAAGTAAAATTCTGTTTGACTTTTTAAACTTTCCTAAAAAAAGAAGAAAAAAAAATGTAAACGTACACCTAAACCTCTTCTGTCCTTTTGGAGCAAGAGGAAGAGGTACGTGCTATGTAGAGAAGAAGGAAGAGAATGAAAAAACGAAGAGAGGTAAAGAGGGGGAGGAAGAAGAAGGAAGAGAAAAAGAAGAAGAAGAAGAAAAATACAAAGAATAATAAAGAGTACAAAAGATGAGAAGAAGGCTAAGGGCTGTACATCTGTATACGTACAATATTAGCTGGACTTAAAAAATAAAGGATAGGCAAATAATAATAATAACAGTGCTTATTTATACTGCTCGCATAGCATTGAAAAGTCCCTTTACTCCAGCAGTAGGCTACTACTATTATTGTGGTCAAATTCTCAAAATATATTGAGGATAAAATTCCATACCTCGGCTGGGATTGAACCCACGCCCTCCTGTTTACCAGGCGAGCGTCTTGACCACTACACCACCGAGGCAAATAGGCACTATTTGTTTGGCAAGGGTATATAGGTAATCAAAACAGAGGGGTGCAAATGTTCATGAGTCGTGGTTCTAACCTAAATGGCTTAAATACTGAACCTAAAGAGTGTTAAAAACACACAAGAATTGAGAAAAAAAGAGCTGATTTCAAAGAGCATAATTCAATCGAACTTCATGACTTTAATCTACATTAGTCTTAAGGTCTGAAGATATTCGACATAGAAAGAAAGTAAAAAAGCGAACGTAAAATCTCAAAATATTCGGTAAAAAAAAGAATCCTGAAGATTTTCGGCAAAAACATACCCTACCTACGTACCTACCCACCACCTACCTCTTTCAAGAAAAAATCTCCAAAATTCTACACAAAGAAAAACTCCAATCACGCTAATGGGTGACATTCTGACATTAGGAATAAGATGATTATTAAATTTGCTCCCCCGGGAGTAACGATGCTTCGATGCGTAAAGAGAAAAAGAAGAAGAAGAAGAAGAAGAAGAAGAAGAAGAAGAAGAAGAAGAAGAAGAAGAAGAAGAGGAAGGAGGAGAAGAAGAAGAAGAAGGCAGAGGAGGAGAAGGAAGAGAAAAAATGTAGCCGTGTTAGTACGAAGAAAACAGTTTTTTTTTCTTCTTTCTCTCTCTTCCTTTTCAAATTTTCCGTAGGAGGTCAAAAGCAGGAGAAGAAAAATATGGCCTCGTTTCTTCCTCTCTCCTTCGAGGAATGAGAAGGAAGAAGAGATAAATAAATGGGAGAAAGGGGGAAAGAAGAAGAGAAAGAGGAAAAGAGGAGAAAAAGAAAGGAGGAAGAGAAAGATGGGAAGGAATATGAAAAGAAATAGGAAGGAGAATGAGAAGATGTAAAAGAAGCTAGATGGGAAGGAATATGAAAAGAAATAGGGAGGAGAATGAGAAGATGGAAAAGAAGCAGAAAAGAAAGAAGGGAGGGGGAAAAAGAGAGAAAATAAAGAGAAGGAAAAAGGAGAGAAGCAAGAGCAGAAAAGGAGCAGAAATGGGCGGAGAAATGGGAGAAAGAAAAGAAGAAGGAGGAACAGGAATAAGATGACGAAAAGAGGGAGAAAAATCGACGAAGAAGGAATTGAAGGGATTTTATTAAAAATACTTCACGTTCTTCTCACAAACAACATTGTATGTGATAAAATATTACTTTTATCACAACATGTTCTAAACATCTAAACTTTAGAATCTAAGAGGGAAAGATAAACAAAAAAATAGAAAGTAAAAAAAATCCCTCTAGAATCAACATGTGGAGAGAAAAAGGGAAGAAACGTAAGGAGGGAGAAAAGGGAGAGAAAAAGGGAAAAAGGTACGAAAGGGAGGAAGGGACGATATTTCCCTTTTGATATGATCTTTTAAGATTTAAGACCTATTCACTGTGAAGAACATCAAAAGATTTTCTTTAGTACACACTACACAAGTACACGCATAGGTAACAGATCATGTGCGGTAGGTGGTGGTGATGGTCGTGAACCTTTGAGACTCTTATACACATAACTACACTTGAATGGTCATGAAGGTATTCATTTATGGCAGGGGCAGAAAAAAAGTTACCCCTAAACGAAGAAGAATCATGGAAGACAAAATCGAAGGAAAAGGAGGTACAGGTAGAAGAAAATTTGGTATGTTATCGGATATCCTGAAGGGCAAATCACATGCAGAGTTAAGAGAGGATGCACAAGACAGAGAAAAGTGGAGAAAGTTGTACTGATACCTGTCCTTGGACAGATTTACAAATAAGTATATAAACGAAGAGTAAAAAGAGAGCCTAGGTTTGAAAATGAAGAGAGAAGAAAGACATGAGAGGAGAGAGCGTCAACCTCATCTGTTTAGGCCGTTTAGGGTGACGTTCGGCCCAGGCAGGAATGAAAACCTAACCTAACCCAAATTAGGCAGGTTTTTGAAGCATTACTTTGCTACATCACGTAAAACCACACATAATACATGTATCTTACTATGACATTACAGAAGCGTTACACAGAGCAGAGCTACATTATGATGCAAATTTTATACAATTTACACCATGGCAAAATTGAAAATTCGCTGCAAAATTTTGCCTCAGGAAAGAGAATATTAATACGAGTAATTCTAGTTGAAAATTTTCCAGGTAGGCAGGAAAATTTCAGATTCAAATTGTATTATTAAATCATGGAAGACAAAATCGAAGGAAAAAGAGGTAGAGGTAGAAGAAAATTTGGTATGTTATCGGATATCCTGAAGGGCAAATCATATGCAGAGTTAAGAGACGATGCACAAGACAGAGAAAAGTGGAGAAAGTTGTACTGATACCTGTCCTTGGACAGATTTACAAATATATATATAAACGAAGAGTAAAAAGAGAGCCTAGGTTTGAAAATGAAGAGAGAAGAAAGACATGAGAGGAGAGAGCGTCAACCTCATCTGTTTAGGCCGTTTAGGGTGACGTTCGGCCAAGGCAGGAATGAAAACCTACCTAACTCCAAATTAGGCAGGTTTTTGAAGCATTACTTTGCTACATCACGTAAAACCACACATAATACATGTATCTTACTATGACATTACAGAAGCGTTACACAGAGCAGAGCTACATTATGATGCAAATTTTATACAATTTACACCATGGCAAAATTGAAAATTCGCTGCAAAATTTTGCCTCAGGAAAGAGAATATTAATACGAGTAATTCTAGTTGAAAATTTTCCAGGTAGGCAGGAAAATTTCAGATTCAAATTGTATTAATAAGAAGTTGAGAAGTTATGTGAGAGAGGTGAGGAGGGAGCAAGAAGGAAGCAGGGAGTGTTAAGGAGGGGATAAGGAGGAAAGAGAGCTAAGGAGTAGAAAGAGTTAGGGAGTGTTAAGGAGGGAGCGGTAGATGGAGTAGGAGTTAATGATAGATTAGATAGAGGAAGAGATCTAAATTGAAACGGAGAGATTATAATAAACCCTTGAGTAGAAGGTGGAGGCGTGGAGGGTAACAACTAACCCTTAGATCTGTACTATGTGGTCTATGTCTCAAGTAAATGACGATACAATTTCATGCCTTGGATGAGATTGAACCCACACCCAGGCGAGCGCCTTGGCCACTACAGCACCGAAGCAAAGTACGCGGAGGTTCACTAGATCTGCCTGCGCCAATAAGAACAGAGATTTTTTAGTAGACCGCTCATTTTAGGCAGTCAGTCAACCACTTCCTATATCATATCCTCTTAAACAGTCAACACTCACCCAAGGTCCCCAATATTTTCCATTCACTCCCAATTACCTCCTCCCGCCTTCGCTTTTCCTTCCATTCGAAACCTCCCTTCAGTCAGCAATCTACAGAAAATCATTTTTAAACAGATTTACTTATAGAAAAAAAAGAAAGAAAAAAAAAAGCTTTTCCCCGACAGAAAAAAAGCCATTGACATAATTAAAATATTAAATACAAACTCTTTATAATAAGTAGCGCAGTCCTTTCAGTACAAAGTTCAACTTGAAGAGGCCCTCTTGACTTGGGTGCAGACCAGGGCCTTCCACAGGGTTCCAGGGGATAGCTCTTAGAATAAGCCCCCAAAGTACAACTTTTTTTCTTTTTTACAAACAATGATAGATACCAAAATAATGGTACCTAATCGTATTTTATTAGAAAAAAAAAGAACTGTTGGTTCTGGGCCCCCTTGAAGATGGACCCCACTGGGAGCGGCCCTGATAGAGACCCTTAAGATTATCCCCTAAGAATTTCTCGTTCCACATTCAAAAGCCACTTCTAGGGTGACCTCTTTGGTACTTAAGAGCCCCATTACGAGTTAATAGTGTCACCAGAGTTTCAGTAACTATACCCATACACGACCGGACAAGAAATGTATCATCTCAAAATGGATTTTGTCTCGTCTCGTGGAAAATTTGCGAGACGAGAGGGATTTGTCTAGTGTCTAGTCTTGTCTTGCGTACATCAGTCCCAGTAAAAGTAGAAACTCACTACTATCACGTCACGTGAGCTCACATGACGTGATAGTAGTGTGTTTCTACCTTTCCTTTCAAAAGGAAAACATCATTTCCCGGATTCGGGCTGCCAAAATGGTCAAACTATAGTGATAGAGAGAACTTCAAAATCTCTGAGCCAGCCTAGTTAGCTTAGTTGGTAGTGCGTCTGCCTTGTAAGCGCTAGGCCGCGGGTTCGATTCCCGCCCGGGGCGGGTTTATCCTGATGGGATAATGTTCGTTCTCGGAACGGCTGGCTTTCTCCTATCCTGTCTTCCTTCTCTCTTCGATTTCAGGACGATAAGATCTAATCAGTTGCAGTAAAGTTCTCTCTATCAAACATCTTGTAAAAAAAAAAAGGTTCTTATACAAAAGTCCCACTGGATTTTGACAGAGAACCACGCGTAACGAAGAGGTTCCCAAGCTCGAGTCATGTTGATATCATAAAACTTATAATAAGCTCAATGGCAAACAAAATCCTAATGAATAAGCTAATGAACTGAATAAGAACCAGCGTTATGCTAGAGACTAAGTACCTTATTCTAAATGTTTGTATTAAATGTAAGTGCAGGAATAGAAATTCAAAACCTTTAATAAGAATAGTAAAAGCGTGTCATTTCCCCCCCCCTCCTCAGCAAATAAAATTACTTTTTCTTCCTGTATTTTATTCTTCCTTCTTCTGAAAGAAATGTGGAACAATAAAGTTTATTGAATAAACAGACAAAAATCCAAGTCTAAATCGAAACATCGTCACACACAAAAAGTTAAAAAAAACATCACTCAGGAAACAAAAAAAGCGACTTTTAGAAAATTGAACGAAACATTTTGTACAAAATTGAAAATGAAATCAAAAAGGGGGAGGGGGGGGAAGAGAAAAAAAAGGGCTGAAGAAAAAAAGAGAAATTGAATTGAATATTCAAATATCCGAAAGATCACAGAGAAAATGAGGGAGAGGGGGAGGGGAAGAAGAAAATAAGGGAGAGGGAGGAGGGAGGAGAGGAAAGAGGAAGGGAGGGACATGAGGGGAAAAACGAGGAGGGAGGAAGGAGAAAGGAGAGAGAAAAAGTACATCACTTTGAAGATGAAATAAATCATTTTCAAAACGTTCTGCCAACAGTGTCGTATTTATGCCTGGGCCCACAAATCCCACTATCAGCAGTGATAAATTGAAATGTATCTACTACATTTCAAAGAAAAGGCCCATAGGGGCCCCTCAAGGGATCGATTGGGTAAAAAAAAGAGCAAATGCCCTTTAATTGCCAATCATATTAGCCAAATTTCATTAAAAATATCAGACATACATACCTACTTTTCGGAATTTGTAGCGAAAGTATTTCCTAAAAAGAGTCTCTCCAAAGTCCCCAAAAAAGCCCAAAATATTAAATAAGGTATGGAGAGTTCTTTTACGTGTGTGCTATAAAGAAACGAACGGGCGTACCAGACATGTACAAAAAACGTTAGGGAAATTCGATTTTTAAAAAAAAAAAAAAAAAAAAAAACAGCTTCTTATAGCATGCTTCCAAGATTCCAAGTTAATGGCCTACCTAGAAGGAACAGGGAGGGAAGACGAAAGAGTTTAAAACATCCTATACTTAAAATATCTACAGAAGAAGGTAGCAACAGAAAATAATAGACAGTAACCAGGAAAGGGGAGAGAAACACGATTATTCTGGTCGCGTACAGGGAATAAAAAAACAATATACCCATTTTATCCCATGCTACCCGTTTTATCCGACACCCATGCCTATGAAAAATGACCACCTCCCTCCCCTTCTCCCCTCTCTCCCTCCCTACTACCCTACCTCCCTATATCTCTTCCCCTCCCCCTCCTGCCCTCCCTTCCCTACATCTTCCTTGTTCCTTTGAAGGTGAAGGGGGGGGGGGGATTTATTGGAAAAGAAAAGCTTTCTGAATCTCTGATAATAGAATGTTTGGATTTGAATAAAATTAAATTCCTGACAGCAAAAGAGAGAAAGAATAAGGAGGAGAAGAAGAAGAAGAATATGGAAGAGGAAGAAGAAGAAGAAGAAGAAGAAGAAGAAGAAGAAGAAAAAATCTCATGTTGAATGTGAACACTGAACACATATGGATGGCAGGGGGAGGAAGAGAAGAAAAGGGGAGGGAGAAGAGGAAGGGGGAAGAGAGGGAATAAAAGTCACCCATTGATGTGAGAAGAGAGAAGATGGGGGGGGGGAGAAAGTGAAGAAGAAGAAGAAGAAGAAGAGGCAGAGTTAGAAGAGGAAGCGAGAAACAGGGGGAAGAAGAGGGGGAGAAGAAGGGAAGGGAGAGGAAGAGAAGACTGAAGAGAGGGGAAAAGGGAAGGGAGAGGAAGATTTAGGGAATGGGAGAAAAAGTCACCCATTGATGTGAGTGCGACGTTTCGGAAAAAAACACACAAGTCACACACATACACAGCACAGCACAGAGACGAAATAAGTGATTGAATTGAGAAGAAGAACGGAAGACTTGGTGAAGTGGATAAAATAAAATAATACAAAGAGACAGCCATATAAATTTGAAAAGAAAAGAATTAAAAGTGGCTTTCTCCTATCCTGTCTTCCTTCTCTCTTCGATTTCGGGACGATAAGACCATAGCAGTTACAGTTCCCTCTGTCAAACCTCTCAAAAAAAAAGAAAAACAAAAGAAGTAAGTAGTGAGTCAGTGACGGTATTCGCGAAGAGAGTAGAAGGACAGAATAGGAGAAAGCCATTCGTTCCGAGAACGAACCATACCTAGTAAGGATAAAGTCCTCCCCGGGCGGGAATCGAACCTGCGACCCAGCCAGCGCCTACAAAGCAGACGCGCTTCCGTCCAAGCTAACTATGTAGGTTGGCTTATGTCAGTGAGTGATTCAAGTCACCATAGGATCTAACAGCCTTCCACGTGACAAACGATTATACATAAAAATAGACACAAAAGTCACACAGAGACAACAAAAAGAGGAATAGAATACAAAAAAATATACAATCAAACAATTAAAAATTCATAAGAGCGAGCAAAAAAAAGCAATAATTAAAATACAGTTTCCAAATCTGGAGATTGTGGAGGTGTGAGAGGGAGAGATCAAGATGGAAAGAGGAAGGAAAAGAAAGTTAAGAAAGAATGAGAGAGGGAAGAAAGAAGAGGACTTGAGTATATCAGACATGTCCGGCTGAAAACAGACTGAGACAAGGGAGGGAATGAAGAGACATAAGGGAAGAGAGAAACTGAGACAAACAGAGGAAAGAGGAGAAAGGAAAAAGAGGAGTAAGGGGGAAGGAAAGAGGAGGAGAAAACGGAAGGAGGGGAATGGACAGAATTAAAAAAGCAGATTGAGACAAACAGAAGAGGAGGGAGTACGTTAATTTAAAATAAAAAAAAAATAAAAATTTAAAAAAAATAAGGGAAGAGAGAAATTGAAAAGGCATATTGAGACAAACAGAGGAAAGAGGAGAAGGGAAAAAGAGTAAGGGGGGAAGGAAAGAGGAGGAGAAAAAGGAAGGAGGGGAAGAGACAGAATTAAAAAAAGCAGATTGAGACAAACAGAAGAGGAGGAGGGAGGGAAAGAAAGACGACGAGAAAGAGAGAGGAAGTGAAGTGAATAGGAAGATGAGACAAGCAGATAAGAAAAGAGAAAGCTGGCGGAGGAAAGGGGGGGGGGGAGAGAACAGTTTCAAAAACGTATTATAAATGGGAAGGGAGCGAGGAAGAACGAGGGGGAGAAGGAAAGGGAAGAGATGGAAGAGGAAGTAAAAAGAGCAAATGTGTTAATTTCACACATGCATGGAAATAGCAGCGAATTTGTACATATAGTTTCCATTTATGCAAAATGCAGCGCAGCGATAATTTTCACATTTTAATTTAATACCGAAGGGTTTGATTTAAAAAGGCCTCTAGAGGAAAATCGAGTCAAACCTCTCAGCTAAAATTGAGCAACCTGAGGTGAAAGGTAAAGTCTTAAGTAGCGGCAGATCCTATTTGCGAATTTAGCCCTCGACAGCGGAACTTTGACCCTGAATGATGGCCGAACCGTTCATTTCTGGAAACCCACCCCAGGGACACTTTTGCGAGCTTAATTATAGAATATTTATTTTAAGTTTGAGGACGATGGGTCCAAAATTCCAAATCTAAATGTTTTGGCCGCACATTTCGGGAAACCCAACAAAAAGAGGTAGAGGTAGAAGAAAATTTGGTATGTTATCGGATATCCTGAAGGGCAAATCATATGCAGAGTTAAGAGACAAACGAAGCGGGAGTCATGAATTATGACGTCATCGCCTACGGGAGCGTATGCCGTGACGTCAAAGTTTACGATTTACCTGTATTTTTTTAAAAGTCGTAAGAAAAGAAAAATTCCGTTGGTCCTCATTTTTCCTGCTCTATGACTTTGAAACATCACCCAAGTAAGCGCAACTGATCTATTAGGCAGATTTTTGAAGCATTACTTTGCTACATCACGTAAAACCACACAATACATGTATCTTACTATGACATTACAGAAGCGTTACACAGAGCAGAGCTACATTATGATGCAAATTTTATACAATTTACACCATGGCAAAATTGAAAATTCGCTGCAAAATTTTGCCTCGGGAAAGAGGAATATTAATACGAGTAATTCTAGTTTGAAAATTTTCCAGGTAGGCAGGAAAATTTCAGATTCAAATTGTATTAATAAGAAGTTGAGAAGTTATGTGAGAGAGGTGAGGAGGGAGCAAGAAGGAAGCAGGGAGTGTTGAGGAGGGGATAAGGAGGAAAGAGAGGTAAGGAGTAGAGAGAGTTAGGGAGTGTTAAGGAGGGAGCGGTAGATGGAGTAGGAGTTAATGATAGATTAGATAGAGGAAGAGATCTAAATTGGAACGGAGAGATTATAATAAACCCTTGAGTAGAAGGTGGAGGCGTGGAAGGTAACAACTAACCCTTAGATCTGTACTATATGATTTTTTAGTAGACCGCTCATTTTAGGCAGTCAGTCAACTACTTCCTATATCATATCCTCTTAAACAGTCAACACTCCCCCAAGGTCCCTAATATTTTCCATTCACTCCCAATTATCTCCTCCTCTCCTCCAGCCTTAGCTTTTCCTTCCATTCGAAACCTCCCTTCAGTCAGCCAAACTAAACAGCACTTTTATCCTCAAATGCCAGACTCTCTCAAAAGCTTTCTCCCAATTTCGACAGAGAGCGCTAGGTGTTTCAATGTCCGCGCGGGCGGGAAAATTTCTCTCGTTTGTTTCTCTTTGTTCTTCAGGAAATTTCCCTCGTTTTTTTTATTTTAACACTTTGAGTGTCCGAGGAAAATAGGTTTAGTTTTGGAAGATGTTGTGATTGTGGTTTCACGCAGTCATTTATAAGAGACTGGGACTACTGGTAGTCAAGGCGTTCTTATTCTGCGTGTCGCGTCTCACATGATACATTGATATTGATACCTGTATCACAATTTGATTCCGGGAAAGCAGGAATCAAATCGTATGTACAGTCTACTATACCTAAAGCTGTGTAGACACACAGTCAACGTCGTCAATCGACGAGGTGAATCTGTGTTGTCGAGGCAGTGTACGGTTTCAGTGGACGTCGCACGTCGACCGACGGCGTCGACTATGTTTCGACACGCCCTAACAAGCGAATAGTGAAGTAGGTAGGCAAGGCGTTCTTATTCTGCGTGTCGCGTCTCACATGATACATTGATATTGATACCTGTATCACAATTTGATTCCGGGAAAGCAGGAATTAAATCGTATGTACAGTCTACAGTACTCAGAACTTTGTATACCTAAAGCTGTATAGACACACAGTCAACGTCGTCAATCGACGAGGTGAATCTGTGTTGTCGAGGCAGTGTGCGGTTTCAGTCGACGTCGCACGTCGACCGACGGCGTCGACTATGTTTCGACACGCCCTTACAAGCAAATAGTGAAGTAGGTAGCTACTTACGAAAACAACTCCGGTTCAGTAGGACTGTGGAATCTGAAAGCAGAGAGATTTTGAAAAACGTTAGCGAAATTCGATTCTTAAAAAAAAAATTCCAAGTTAATGGCCTACCAAGAAGGAAAGGAAGGGAAGAAGAGAAGACGAAAGAGTTAAAACATCGTATACGTACAGAAGGAAGTAGCAACAGTAAATAATAGAAAGTAACCAGGAAAGAGCAAAGAAACACGATTATTCTGGTCGCGTACAGGGAATAAAAAAACAATATACCCATTTTATCCCATGCTACCCGTTTTATCCGACACCCATGCCTATGAAAAATGACCACCTCCCTCCCCTTCTCCCCTCTCTCCCTCCCTACTACCCTACCTCCCTATATCTCTTCCCCTCCCCCTCCTGCCCTCCCTTCCCTACATCTTCCTTGTTCCTTTGATACAGTTTCCAAATCTGGAGATTGTGGAGGTGTGAGAGGGAGAGATCAAGATGGAAAGAGGAAGGAAAAGAAAGTTAAGAAAGAATGAGAGAGGGAAGAAAGAAGAGGACTTGAGTATATCAGACATGTCCGGCTGAAAACAGACTGAGACAAGGGAGGGAATGAAGAGACATAAGGGAAGAGAGAAATTGAAAGGCATATTGAGACAAACAGAGGAAAGAGGAGAAGGGAAAAAAAGGAGTAAGGGGGGAAGGAAAGAGGAAGAGAAAAAGGAAGGAGGGGAAGAGACAGAATTAAAAAGGCAGATTGAGACAAACAGAAGAGGAGGAGGGAGGGAAAGAAAGACGACGAGAAAGAGAGAGGAAGTGAAGTGAATAGGAAGATGAGACAAGCAGATAAGAAAAGAGAAAGAACCGAAGGGAAAAAGGAGGGATAGAAGGGAAGAAAAGGGAGGGAAGGAAAAGAGGAGGAAGGGAAGAGAAGGCAAAAAGGTAAAACACATGTGATCCCTAGTATCAACAACAAACATGAAATTCCAGACTTCCACAGAATGGTAAATGGTAAGGGGAGGGAGGGAGAGAGGGAGAGAGGGGAATTAAAAGGAAGAGTGAGAGACTGAGAGACGCAGGTGTATGACCTAAATCTCGACTGACTTGCTTTATCTTTATATCCTTGCAAAATTTGTTTTTTTTTTGTTTGTTTTTTTTTTTTTTTTTAAGATTTACATTTACTCTTACCCTAAAGGTATACTATAGCTATGTACTATACACATACATTCATGCAAAAAGAAATTGTCTGGCTGGGGGACGTTAAAGCTTTTTTTTTTTTTCCTTGCAAAATTTTTTTTTTTTTTGTTTTTTTTTTTTTTTTTTTTTAAGATTTACATTTACTCTTACCCTAAAGGTATACTATAGCTATGTACTATACACATACATTCATGCAAAAAGAAATTGTCTGGCTGGGGGACGTTAAACAGGGAGTAGACCAGCTTAGTCTGGCTGGGGGACTTCAAACAGGGAGTATACCAGCCTGAATTTCCCTTGTTAACCCATGAATAGCAAAGGTTGAGTACGAAGGGCATCCAGTGCATCCACTCGTAAAATTTGTAGTCGAAACCAAATGTCAGCCCACAAAGCAATCACCCTAGTTAGGGCTGATTGAGAGGCTGACGAAAAACGCCGACCCCGTCTGTACACGGAAAAAGGCGAAGAAAAAGAAGAAGAGGAAGGAAAAGAAGAAGAAGGAAAAGGAGAAGAAGAAGAAAGTTGAAACAAAAGAATGCAGAAGGAAATAAAACTAACTTAGATGAAGAAAGAGGGGCAAATGGAATCAACCAAGGATAAAACAGAGCTCAAAATCTCAAAAACTGCAGAACTCACTCCGACAAAATACCGGTTAGGGGTCCCTATGGACCGAATCGATCCCGAAATCTACGTGACGCCTGGGTACGGGTGCTGCATATGCAATACGCAACACGGATAAGAAGTAATGGGCATGAATGGAGTGAGTCGTAAATCACACTCACAGCAACCTGACAGACAAAACAGGGTGTTCGTAGATTTGTATAAGATTAACCCATCCCTTGGGGCAGTTGCCCCAACAGCTAAGCCACAGAGTGGGCTTTTTGTGCATGATACAGGTTGTTGCTAAATTTAGCTAAAAAGGACAGCCCTCATAATGTCCTGTAATGAGAAAATATAATTAATGTGCTGAACACTTTTGCCCAATTTCTTTAAAATTGGACAAACCGTTCGAGGAGTAAAGGTGGAACAAACACACAAACAAACTTACTGGAATATCTTTTAGTTCGATTTCATCTGGTAGTATACCTGTATACACAAAAAGCCCACTCTGAGGCTCATAAGAATGTATTCCAAAGGAAAACACAAATACTTTGTAGTGACTACTTTTGAAGGAATACCTAGACTCTAGAGGTCCTAGAGTGTTTGTTCTCCATGGTTTGAAAATCTCACTGGAGGGCGTACTTTTTAATCACCCAGTAAATAATAGTAAATTATGCACTGTGTTGTGTTATCTTATTTATGTACATACTGTACGTGCTATGTATATATTTCCGTTATTTATGTACAAGTGCAACGTGCTATAAATTTGTACATATTTCCCCTTATTTATGTACGAATGCAACGTGCTTCATAATATTCCCTGTGATAAACTCACATCGAACTCAATCTCTTCTTCCTCTCCTCCACTTACTTCTCTTCCTCTTCATTCATCTCCTCTCTTAACTTTCTTCTCTCCCTTATCAATCCTCCCTGCTTCTCCTCCTCTTCCTACTACTTCTCTTCCCTTTATCCTGCCTCCTCCACTTCCTTCTTTACCCCGTTATCCGTCACTTTTCTTCCTCTACTTCGATCTCCTTCTCTTCCTCTTCTTCACCTCCTCTTCCTTATCCACTCCCCCTTTATTCGTCACCTCCTCTCTTCCGTTCCTTTCTGTACTTTTCATTCCGCCATCTCTTGTTCTTCTAATTCCAGTCCCTTCTTCTTCTACCCTTCATTCTTTCCTTCCCTCTCTGCCTCTTTCTTCCTCCTTCACATCTAAAGTTGCAACCTTCTCAGACGGACATACATAGCAGTGTGCGAGAGAGAGATAAAGCTGGACAGTAGAAACGGACGAGGAAGGGAGAGGGAAGAAGATACTCGAAGAAGATAGAGTATCTTCTTCCCTTCAAGGACTACATACCAAATTTCAAGTCTCTAGCTCATACCGTTCCCGAGATATTATTGAATTACACCGAAAACCGCCAAGGGAGTAGACCAGCTTAGTCTGGCTGGGGGACTTCAAACAGGGAGTATACCAGCCTGAATTCCCCCTGTTAACCCATAAATAGCAAAGGTTGAGTACGAAGGGCATCCAGTGCATCCACACGTAAAATTTGTAGCCAAAAACAAATGTCAGCCCAAAGCAATCACCCTAGTTAGGGCTGATTAAGAGGGTGACGAAAAACGCCGACCCCGTCTGTACACGGAAAAAGGCGAAGAAAAAGAAGAAGAAGAAGAAGAAGAAGAAGAAGAAGAAGAAGAAGAAGAAGAAGAAGAAGAAGAAGAAGAAGAACAACAAGAACAAGAAGGAGAAAAAAGTTGAAACAAAATAATGCAGAAGGAAATAAAACTAACTTAGAGGAAGGAAGAGGGGGGAAATAGAATCAACCAAGGATAAAACAGAGCTCAAAATCTCAAAAACTGCAGAACTCACTCCGACAAATGAACTGTCAATGTCAGGAAAAACGATAACCTGTTGTTATTGTCAATGTAACTAGGAAAGAGGAAGTAATTTCCACAAATACAAACAAGCCTATTCGATAAACTCTCCTCCAAATACAAACAGCTTATTCGGAGTATTCGATAAGCTCAGGTCACATCCAGATCCTGTCATTAGCAACGGCAACATTTTCCTGTCCTAAAGACAAATCAATTTATCAAGCATACCTGCGGAGGCAATTTCAAAATGTCCATTTTATTATAGCGACTCTTCAATAAATGCCACAACAGTATCATCAATCGCATTCGATAATTCATGTGATGATGATGTTGTTGTTGGAGGGACAGAACTTGGGGAAAAAATGGCAGAGGGAAGGGTGAGAAGGGACAGAATTTGAGGAAAAAGTGGCAGAAGGAAAGGTGAGGCGGGAAAGAACTTGGGGAAAAAGTGGCAGAAGGGGATAACCATATTTAATGCAGTACAGGATTAACCGCGTGTGGAATGGAGATGTATGAGGCTGTGAGGATGCATGGAATACCACAGCCATTACACTCATTACTGGAAGAGAGCGTTCGCCGATGGAGGGGAAATGGCAAAAAGGGGGAAATGGCAGAAAGAGGGGGAGTGAGACGAGGTGAAAGGTCGTTTGAGAGTTTAGGAAGGGGAGGACTGGAGGCAAATTCTGTCAGCCTTTGGGTGGTGTAGGTGGACCTGCCTCGGTGGTGTAGTGGTCAAGACGCTCGCCTGGTAAACAGGAGAGCGTGGGTTCAATCCCAGCCGAAGTATGTAATTTTATCCTCAAAATAATTTGAGAATTCGACCACAATATTAGTACATACTGCTGGAGTAAAGGGACTTTTCAGCCCTATGCGAGCAGTATAAAAGAACTACGAGTATGTATTATTATTATTATTTCTTCCTCACAAGTTTTCTCATCCCTCCTCCTCTTCTCTTTCACTTCCCTATTTCCACCAAACACGTCTCCACCTCCTCCACCATGTATCCACCTCCTCCTCCACCATCTCCAATTATCTCCGAAAGAAAGTTTCATTATCAGAAACTCGGAGACGTATCTGTGTGCTCTTTGTTTTAATAATGTAATTATAAGGGTCGCCGAAAAACAATATACCCATTTTATCCCATGCTACCCGTTTTATCCGACACCCATGCCTATGAAAAATGACCACCTCCCTCCCCTTCTCCCTCCCTACTACCCTCCCTCCCTATCTCTTCCCCTCCCCCTCCTGCCCTCCCTTCCCTACATCTCCCTTGTTCCTTTGATACAGTTTCCAAATCTGGAGATTGTGGAGGTGTGAGAGGGAGAGATCAAGATGGAAAGAGGAAGGAAAAGAAAGTTAAGGAAGAAAGAAGAGGACCTGAGTATATCAGACATGTCCGACTGAATACAGACTGAGACAAGGGAGGGAATGAAGAGACATAAGGGAAGAGAGAAATTGAAAGGCATATTGAGACAAACAGAGGAAAGAGGAGAAGGGAAAAAAAGGAGTAAGGGGGGAAGGAAAGAGGAAGAGAAAAAGGAAGGAGGGGAAGAGACAGAATTAAAAAGGCAGATTGAGACAAACAGAAGAGGAGGTGAAGTGAATAGGAAGATGAGACAAGCAGATAAGAAAAGAGAAAAGGGCGAAATCGTGGTCCTCCTAGACAAATACCCGTCAGGAAATTCTGTAAAACAGGAAACATTTGACATGTTGAACTGTCAATGTCAGAAAAAACGATAACCTGTTGTTATTGTCAATGTAACTAGGAAAGAGGAAGTAATTTCCACAAATATAAAGAGAAAAAACCGAAGGGAAAAAGGCGGGATAGAAGGGAAGAAAAGGGAGGGAAGGAAAAGAGGAGGAAGGGAAGAGAAGGCAAAAAGGTAAAACACATGTGATCCCTAGTATCAACAACAAACATGAAATTCCAGACTTCCACAGAATGGTAAATGGTAAGGGGAGGGAGGGAGAGAGGGAGAGAGGGGAATTAAAAGGAAGAGTGAGAGACTGAGAGACGCAGGTGTATGACCTAAATCTCGACTGACTTGCTTTATCTTTATATCCTTGCGAAATTTGTTTTTTTTTTTTTTTTTTTTTGCTTTTTTTTTTTTTCCTTGCAAAATTTTTTTTTTTTTTGTTTTTTTTTTTTTTTTTTTTTAAGATTTACATTTACTCTTACCCTAAAGGTATACTATAGCTATGTACTATACACATACATTCATGCAAAAAGAAATTGTCTGGCTGGGGGACGTTAAACAGGGAGTAGACCAGCTTAGTCTGGCTGGGGGACTTCAAACAGGGAGTATACCAGCCTGAATTTCCCTTGTTAACCCATGAATAGCAAAGGTTGAGTACGAAGGGCATCCAGTGCATCCACTCGTAAAATTTGTAGTCGAAACCAAATGTCAGCCCACAAAGCAATCACCCTAGTTAGGGCTGATTGAGAGGCTGACGAAAAACGCCGACCCCGTCTGTACACGGAAAAAGGCGAAGAAAAAGAAGAAGAGGAAGGAAAAGAAGAAGAAGGAAAAGGAGAAGAAGAAGAAAGTTGAAACAAAAGAATGCAGAAGGAAATAAAACTAACTTAGATGAAGAAAGAGGGGCAAATGGAATCAACCAAGGATAAAACAGAGCTCAAAATCTCAAAAACTGCAGAACTCACTCGAAGATACCGGTGAGGGGTCCCTACAGGCCGAATCGATCCCGAAATCTACGTGACGCCTGGGTACGGGTGCTGCATATGCAATACGCAACACGGATAAGAAGTAATGGGCATGAATGGAGTGAGTCGTAAATCACACTCACAGCAACCTGACAGACAAAACAGGGTGTTCGTAGATTTGTATAAGCTTAACCCATCCCTTAGGGCAGTTGCCCCAACAGCTAAGCCACAGAGTGGGCTTTTTGTGCATGATACAGGTTGTTGCTAATGGTTTCGCCAACTGTTGATCTCAGACGCTAAATTTAGCTAAAAAGGGCAGCCCTCATAAGCCAATGTGCTGAACATTTTTGCCCAATTTCTTTAAAATTGGACAAACCGTTCGAGGAGTAAAGGTGGAACAAACACACAAACAAACTTAGTGGAATATCTTTTAGTTCGATTTCATCTGGTAGTATGTATACACAAAAAAAGCACACTCTGAGGCTCATAAGAAATTCAAAAGGAAAACACAAATACTTTGTAGTGACTATTTTTGAAGGAATACCTAGAGTGTTTGTTCTCCATGGTTTGAAAATCTCACTCGAGGGCGTACTTTTTAATCACCCAGTAAATAATAGTAAATAATGCAGTAAATTATGCACTGTGTTGTGTTATCTTATTTATGTACATACTGTACGTGCTATGTATATATTTCCCTTATTTATGTACAAGTGCAACGTGCTATAAATTTGTACATATTTCCCCTTATTTATGTACGAATGCAACGTGCTTCATAATATTCTCTGTGATAAACTCACATCGAACTCAATCTCTTCTTCCTCTCCTCCACTTACTTCTCTTCCTCTCCATTCATCTCCTCTCTTAACTTTCTTCTCTCCCTTATCAATCCTCCCTGCTTCTCCTCCTCCTCTTCCTACTCCTTCTCTTCCCTTTATCCTTCCTCCTCCACTTCCTTCTTTACCCCGTTATCCGTCACTTTTCTTCCTCTACTTCGACCTCCTTCTCTTCCTCTTCTGCACCTCCTCTTCCTTATCCACTCCCCCTTTATTCGTCACCTCCTCTCTTCCGTTTCTTTCTGTACTTTTCATTCCGCCCTCTCTTCTAATTCCAGTCCCTTCTTCTTCTTCTTCTACCCTTCATTCTTTCCTTCCCTCTCCGCCTCTTTCTTCCTCCTTCACATCTAAAGTTGCACCCTTCTCAGACGGACATACATAGCAGTGTGCGAGAGAGATAAAGCTGGACAGTAGAAACGGACGGGGAAGGAGAAGGAAGAAGATACTCTATCTTCTTCCCTTCAAGAAAAAGTCGGAGGGTGTAAAAAAAAGAGTTTGGACATAAAAAGGATCTCCATCTAATATTCCTTCCCTCTCTCTCTCTCTCTCTCCCCCTCCCTCTCAATCTTAATATCCCTTTCTCTCTCTCTCTTCCTCCCTCACTCTCCCTCTCTCAACCTTAGAATCCCATTCCCCCTCTCTCTCCCTTTCTCTTTCTTACTTTCCCAATATCAATATACATATCACCTAGTTCAACGTTTATGCTAATGCTCAAGTCAATAAAAAATGTCTGCCAAGGTGTGTGACACTTCCAGCCCCTCTTGGCTGCAGATGGCGAAGTTTTGTCGCAAGATAGGTTAGTCGTTCGATATTGATATCCCATGTCGACAAATCCAATCTTCCACCTCCCAAAAATAGATCATCCGCCTCCCATCCTTTAGCCACCTTCTACATATATTTTTCCACACCCCCACAGACTATTTTTTCATATTGTTTCAACCTTCTTCGTTCTGGAACCTAATGCATCCCACATACCTACTCCTACACCGTGCACCTACCACCCTATTTTTACCACACCCACAAACTATTAGTTCTTTTTTTTTTAAGAGGTTTGACAGAGGGAACTGTAAACTGCTAGGGGAGGTAATGGTTTGTATCGAGCTATCCCCCACAGACTATTTTTTCATGTTGTTTCAACCTTATTCGTTCTGGAACCTACACCCCTTGAATCTTCCACCTCCTACTACATGATCGTGCACCCACCACCCTATTTTTACCACACCCACAAACTATTAGTTCTTTCCTCAATTTTCTTCCTTCTAGGTATTCTAGGACCTCTTGCATCCCACACTTTCCTTCGTCCAAATCCTCCGCTAAGTTTCACTTCACAACCTCTTCCATCCATCCTTCACTTCACAAACCTCTTTAACATCTTAACCTCTTTCATCTACAGAATGAAGACAGGATAGGAGAAAGCCAGCCGTTCCGAGAACGAACATTATCCCATCAGGATAAAATCCGCCCCGGGCGGGAACCTATTAGTTCTTTCCTCAAATTTCTTCGTTCTAGGACCTCTTGCATCCCACACTTTCCTTCGTCCAAATCCTCCTCTAAGTTTCACTTCACAACCTCTTCCATCCATCCTTCTTTGACTCACTTCACAAACCTCTTTAACATCCTAACCTCTTTCATCTATCATCCTCCTTTGAATCTCAATCTCTCCTTCATTCGTTAACGTTTTCTACCTTATTCTGGGCTGAACTCATTTTCGAAACCACATTTCAACCCCCACTAATGTCCCCCCCACCGTAGTCTTTTTTGGAGGGGAGGTTTCAAGGGTTGGGGGAGTGACTTTTGGGGAGGGGACTTCATAGAGATTCCAAGGATAAAGTAAGGGTCGGGGAGTCGGGGCGTTATTGGATGGTTTTCGCGAAATGGGGTTCCTGAAAATTGGAAACGTAGATTGAGGGGTAAATGAGAGGAGTGAGATTGAGAGACGGAGCTAAGTTCGGGGTCATTTCATGAGAGCGATAATGAACACATTTCATCTTTAAAAGCAACACAAACTACATCAACTAATAAGCTACGAGCTTCCAGCCTCCTCCTTTTCTCTCCTCCCCTTCCTTCTTTTTCTCCCCTTCCCCTCTTTCTCCTCTCTTAGTCTCCCCCTTCTCCTCTCCTAGAATCCCAATTTTCCCTCCTCCCGTCCTCTCTTTTCCCTCTCCTAGCTTCTCCCTTTCTTCTCTCCCACTTCCCTTTTTCTCTCTTCTAAAACAGTCCCCCATTCTCTCGTCATGTCCCGAAACCGTTGAGTGAGCACTTTGATTAGAGAAAGGGTAAACACGCTTCGTACAATATTGACCCTCTCGAAAAGTTTCTGTTTATCTTTCGAATTTCGCCGGAGAGTTTGCACCCGGAGAGAAGGAGGGAGGAAGGAAGATAGAGGGAGAGAGGGAGGGGAGGGCCTTTTCCACCTTTTCCCAATGGTTAGATTAATGCGGAAGAGGCTAAATTTATTACACCGTTAGTCGAACCCGGGCAGAGGTGTTTTATCAAATATTTGGAAGCACGAACTTTGACCGCAGATTCCCCCCCACTCCGTTATATCGGGGATATCGTCTGCTGTGATTTCACAAGCTTTGGGTCAAAGGTCCATTCCACGAAGGACTATAAGCTATCTAAATTTGGAGCAAAATTTGGACTTTTCAATCTCCGAAGGGAAAAAAATATCTTTTTTTATGGCTTAATTTCATATGGCAGGATTCTCCAAAAGGAGCTCTTTAGAGCTCCTAAAAAGCTCTTCCACCCAAGCACAGGTTTTTTCGATAATCTAATAGCTTGGTGTCGTACCGTTTATGCATTTTTACTGAGTGTTAAAAGTACGAAGTCTTTTGTAAATTGGGCTTAAGGCTTTTGGGGGGATGACTCAAGAAGTCAGGACTCAGAAACTTATACCTATACTGAAAATCCCACATGTCGGTGATAACAAGGAAAGAGGGGGAGAAAGAAGAGGCGGAAAAAGAAGAAAACGAAAACTCCATTTTATACCACATTTTCGACCGTCACACATCTGTGGAGTGTCAAGTCCAAGAGCTAACAGAACTACTGACCCAAATAGATAGGTAAATAGCATTAAACAGAAAAGAACCACACCACAAATAAGGCATTTCCCCTTATGGATGGTTCCTTTCTGCTTTAATGCTGTCTAAATATGCCTATTGTTCATTTGAAAATTACGGGGTAGCCCTGTCGCCTTGAGGACAAAACACGCTTGAGTTAGGGAGGGGAAATAAGAGTTAGGGAGGGGAAATAAGAGTTAGGGAGGGGAAATAAGAGTTAGGGAGGGGAAATAGGAGTTAGGGAGGGGAAATAAGAGTTAGGGAGGGGAAATAAGAGTTAGGGAGGGGAAATAAGAGTTAGGGAGGGGAAATAGGAGTTAGGAAGGGGAAATAGGAGTTAGGGAGGAAAAATAAGAGTTAGGGGGAGGGAGGGAAAGAGTTCGAGAGGGGATGGAAAGATACATTATATGTATGAAGATATGTGACATATTATGTATAAAGAACCGCTTCGTTTATTCAATAATAACAAGAAGAGGAGGAGGAGGAGAAGAAAGAGGAGGAGGCCTTGTAGAAATGATAGAAACATTTCATTAGAAATAATAACACAAGTATAACTCTCGGCATCAACTTTTGGAGAATTCGTTTATTCAATGAGGATGAAGAAGAAAAGGAGAAATTAGGGGGAGGATGGAAGGAGGAGAAGAGAGAAAGAAGAGGAAAGAGAAGAAGAAGAAGAAGAAGAAGAAGAAGAAGAAGAAACAGGGGGAGGAGGAGGAGAAGAAGAAGGAGGAGGCCTTGTACAAATGATAGAAACATTTCATTAGAAATACTAACACAAGTGTAACTCTCAACAGTAACTTTTGGAGAATTCGTCGAATTCCTCGACTTAAAAGTGTTAAAACTGAGAGCTTGCTTCCTTTATTCAATATGAACTGTCAATGTCAGGAAAAACGATAACCTGTTGTTATTGTCAATGTAACTAGGAAAGAGGAAGTAATTTCCACAAATACAAACAAACCTATTCGATAAACTCTCCGCCAAATACAAACAGCTTATTCAGAGTATTCGATAAGCTCAGGTCACATCCAGATCCTGTCATTAGCAACAGCAACATTTTCCTGTCCTAAAGACAAATCAATTTATCAAGCATACCTGCGGAGGCAATTTAAAAATGTCCACTTTATTATAGCGACTCTTCAATAAATGCCACAACAGTATCATCAATCGCATTCGATAATTCATGTGAACCCATTATTTCCCCCAAAATGACAAGGTATCAGGAGTCTAACCAGCCTTTTTGAAATCTGCAAAAAGTTGAGGTCAAAAGAATAATGGCACATTTGCCGAGGGATAGAGAGCTAGGAAGGGAAGGGAAGGGAATCTGCAAAAAGCTGAGGTCAAAAGTATAGTGGCACATTTGCTGGAAAGACAGTTGGAAGAGGAAAAAAGGGCAGAACTTGGGGAAAAGTGGCAGAAGGAAGGATGAGAAGGGGATGAAAAGAGAGGTACAAAAGGGTAAGGAGGGACAGAACTTGGGGAAAAAGTGGCAGAAGGAAGGGTGAGAAGGGAAAGAACTTGGAGGAAAAAGTGGCAGAAGGAAGGGCAAGGCGGGAAAGAACTTCGGAAAAAGTGGCAGGAGGGGATAACCATATTTAATGCAGTACAGGATTAACCGCGTGTGGAATGGAAATGTATGAGGCTATGAGGATGCATGAAATACCACAACCATTACACTCATTACTGGAAGAGAGCGTTCGCCGATGGAGGGGAAATGGCAAAGACGAGGTGAAAGGTCGTTTGAGAGTTTAGGAAGGGGAGGACTGGAGGCAAATTCTGCAAGAAAAGAAGAGTGTGGTGGGAGGTGAGAGATCGTTGGAGAGTTTAGGAAGGGGAGGACTTGAGGCGAATTCTGCAAGGAAGGGAGAATTTCGAAGGCCTGATAATTGGTCAAATTTGGCGTGGGAAAGAGTCTGTGGTTTCAGCGGTCAGGGAGAGATAATTTGAACGCCATACCCATATCATTTTGTGGTTGGTCACTTCCTATTTTTATACACTTCGGTATGAGAATTTTAATTTTCATGACCATATCTCGGCGTTTTTCACTGTGCCATGGGCAACCATCAAAGTGATGGCAGTTATGTAAAATATATTTTTACGCTCTCTCTGTCTTTGATCTGTCTGTCTGTCTCCGAAGTTATTTCAGGTTTTTAGGTAGCTTTTTAACAAAAGTGTCAGGAAGGTAAGGTAAGTTATTAGGAGGAGGTTTAGTATTTTTACACCCTGTAGGTATAATTTTCGAGCTGTAAGTATCCGTCTTGTTTTTTGTACCTCAACACAAAGTCGCAACAATCCATGAAGCATGAGCGCGTCTCATGACAGTCATGACTTACAGGGTCGACATAGCAATTTTAAAGTGTTCCATAAACAAAACTCAGTGGTTAGCGAACTTGGATCTAAAGGTCCAAGTCAAGTAATGAATGGCACTTCATAACATTTGACGTAATAGATTAACGAATACCGATATCAGAACATGGAAGAGAAAATTCTAATAATAGTGCTTATTTATACTGCTCGCATAGGACTGAAAAGTCCCTTTACTCCAGCAGTAGGCTACTACTATTATTGTGGTCAAAACTCAGTGGTTAGCGAACTTGGATCTAAAGGTCCAAGTCAAGTAATGAATGGCACTTCATAACATTTGACGTCATACTCGTAGATTAACGAATACCGATATCAGAGCATGGAAGAGAAAATTGCCAGATTATAATATGTCACTCTGCTATATCGTGTGATCCTGCTTAACCCTGTACGTCACTGTTTGTCATGTAGATCGTGTCCTACTCTGTCCTTTGAAGTTTTCAGCAGTATAATTTGCGTCGGTTTCATCATCCCTTGAGACTCCCGCAATGCTTTGAGCTCAGGAGGGATCAAACACTGAAAACTTTCATTCTCAACAACTACAGTCGAACCTGTCTAAGTGGGAATCCAAGGGACCGGCAATTTTTGCCCACTTATCCAGGTTTCCCAGTTACAAAATGTCCCACTTAGAGTGGTTTCCATAATTTCCTATTCCCACTTATAGAGGTAATTGTGAAATTTCAACTTCTTCTTTCAAAAAAAAAAAAACCATTTCGCACTTGACAGGTTTGCAAAAAATTCCCAGTTACAGAGGTCCTTTGAAGTTTTCAGCAGTATAATTTGCGTCGGTTTCATCATCCCTTGAGACTCCCGCAATGCTTTGAGCTCAGGAGGGATCAAACGCTGAAACTTTCATTCTCAACAACTACAGTCGAACCTGTCTAAGTGGAAATCCAAAGGACCGGCAATTTTTTCCCACTTATCCAGGTTTCCCAGTTACAAAATGTCCCACTTAGAGTGGTTTCCATATTTTCCTATTCCCACTTATAGAGGTAATTGTGAAATTTCAATTTCTTCCTTCAAAAAAACCATTTCGCACTTGACAGGTTTGCGAAAAATTCCCAGTTACAGAGATCCGCAGAAACGGTTTCACACTTTCAGAGGCAAAATTCCCACTTACAGAGGCTCCGAACCGAGTCGCTAGTAAAAAGCCATTCCCAGTTATAAAGGCTGGAATTTCCCATTTAAACAGGTTTTTGAGTAAAAAATGAAGGGGCCACGATTTTTTTCAGACTTAAACGGGTCCCGCTCAGACAGGTTCGACTGTACATGTTTTCCCCCAAGCCCCGCTCTTGTCCCGAAAAAAAAAGAACTTTAAAAAAGTTTTCGTTTGACAAAACGTCAACTATAAGTACCACGCAAAGCTTTGTATGTTCTTTCTTATTGCTTAATATGTAGTGTCTCTTGCAAACCCCTCTTAGCCTTGGGAGTGTGTTGGCGTTGGTGCTTCAAGTCAAAATTTAAGACATAGAATTTAGCATAGTTTTTGTGTGTGATATTTGAGATATAGCCTTTTCTGAGGGACTAAAGTATGATTTTTTTTCTTCTTCAAGAGGTTTGATAGAGGAAACTGTAACTGCTAAGGCCTTGTCCGTCTTATCGTCCCGAAAGCGAAGAGAGAAGGAAGACATGATAGGACAAAGCCAGTCCTTCCGAGAACGAACCGTGTCAGTTTATGATAAAGTTCGCCCCGGGCAAGAATCGAATCCGCCAACTAGCGCTATTTTTCAAGCTAGTTAAACTGATAGTAAATGGTAAAATATGGAGAGGTCCGCAGAAACGGTTTCACACTTTCAGAGGCAAAATTCCCACTTACAGAGGCTCCGAACCGAGTCGCTAGTAAAAAGCCATTCTCACTTATACTCGTAGAGGCTGGAATTTCCCATTTAAACCGGTTTTTGGGGTGAAAAATGAAGAGGCCACGATTTTTTTCCTCACTTAAACGGGTCCCGCTTAGACAGGTTCGACTGTACATGTTTTCCCCCAAGCCCGCTCTTGTCCCGAAAAAAAGAGCTATAAAAAAGTTTTCGTTTGACAAAACGTCAACTATGAGTACCACGCAAAGCTTTGTATGTTCTTTCTTATTGCTTAATATGTAGTGTCTCTTGCAACACTTTTATCAACCTATGGGAGTGTGTTGGCGTTGGTGCTTCAAGTCAAAATTTAAGTCATAGAATTTAGCATAGTTTTTGTGTGTGATATTTGAGATATAGCCCTTTCTGAGGGACTAAAGTATGATTTTTTTTCTTCTTCAAGAGGTTTGATAGAGGAAACTATAACTGCTAAGGTCTTATCCGTCTTATCTTCCCGAAAGCGAAGAGAGAAGGAAGACAGGATAGGACAAAGCCAGTCCTTCCGAGAACGAACCGTGTCAGTTTATGATAATGTTCGCCCCGGGTGGGAATCGAATCCGCCAACTGGCGCTACTTTTCAAGCTAGTTAAACTGATAGTAAATGGTAATATGTTAATGGCTGATGGTAATTTTATCTATTTCGCCTACTTCTTTTCTGGCGGATCGATTTTCCCCACGGCATCACCAACGACTGGGTGGTAATAAGGTTTCACAAATTTGGAAACTAGATAAATAATAATAATCTGATATGGAGCTTATCAGCGAAAATAGGGTGTGAAACTTGTTAATGGAGTTTCAAAAATCTGATATGAAGCTAGCAAGAGCTACACCAAAGTAATATGGAGTATGAAGTTCCCTGAACCGTGTCAGTTTATGATAAAGTTCGCCCCGGGCAAGAATCGAATCCGCCAACTAGCGCTATTTTTCAAGCTAGTTAAACTGATAGCAAATGGTAATCTGGTAATGGCTGATGGTAATTTTATCTATTTCGCCTACTTCTTTTCTGGTGGATCGATTTTCCCCACGGCATCACCAACGACTGGGTGGTAATAAGGTTTCACAAATTCGGAAACTAGATAAATAATAATAATAATAATCATCTGATATGGAGCTTATCAGCGAAAATAGGGTGTGAAACTTGTTAATGGAGTTTCAAAAATCTGATATGAAGCTAGCAGCTAGCAAGAGCTACACCAAAGTAATAAGGAATATATGAAGTTCCACAAAGTTAGCGAGATTTTCGATAATGAACACATTTCAAAAACAAGACAAACTACATCAACTAATAAGCTAAGAGCTTCCAGCCTCCTCCTTTTCTCTCCTTCTCTCCTCCCCTTCCTTCTTTTTCTCCCCTTCCCCTCTTTCTCCTCTCTTAGAATCCCAATTTTCCCGATAATGAACACATTTCATCTTTAAAAGCAACACAAACTACATCAACTAATAAGCTACGAGCTTCCAGCCTCCTCCTTTTCTCTCCTTCTCTCCTCCCCTTTCTCCTTTTTCTCCCCTTCCCCCTCTTTCTCCTCTCTTAGTCTCCCCCTTCTCCTCTCTTAGAATCCCAATTTTCTCTCCTCCCGTCCTCTCTTTTCCCTCTCCTAGCTTCTCCCTTTCTGCTCTTCCACTTCCCCTTTTCTCCTCTCCCACTTTCCTTTTCTCTCTTCTAAAACAGTCCCCCATTCTCTCGTCATGTCCCGAAACCGTTGAGTGAGCACTTTGATTAGAGAAAGGGTAAACACGCTTCGTACAATATTGACCCTCTCGAAAAGTTTCTGTTTATCTTTCGAATTTCGCCGGAGAGTTTGCACCCGGAGAGAAGGAGGGAGGAAGGAAGATGGAGGGAGAGAGGGAGGGGAGGGCCTTCCACCTTTTCCCAATGGTTAGATTAATGTGGAAGAGGCTAAATTTATTACACCGTTACTCGGACCCGGGCAGAGGTGTTTTATCAAATATTTGGAAGCACGAACTTTGACCGCAGAATCCCCCCACTCCGTTATATCGGGGATATCGTCTGCTGTGATTTCACAAGCTTTGGGTCACAGGTCCATTCCACGAAGGACTAGCTATCTAAATTTGGAGCTTTCATGAGAGGGGAATGGACTTCAGAGAGGTTCCAAGGATAAGTAGGGTTGGGGGATGGTTTTCTCAAAATGAGGTTCCTGGAAAGTGGGAAGATTCGTAAAATGATAGGTAAATAGGAGGAGGTTGAGGGGTAAATGGGTTCCAGGGATAGAAAGGGTTGGGGGCGTTATTGGATGGTTTTCTCGGAATGAGGTCCCTGGAAAGTGGGAGGATTCGTAGAATGAGATGAGAGGTACATAAATGGGAGTAGTGCGGTTGAGACTGAGTTACTGCAAAGTTCGGGGTCGGGGTCATTTCATGGAAGGGTAATGGACTTCAGAGAGGTTCCAGGGATACGTAGGGTTGGGGGCGTTATTAGATGGTTTTCTCGAAATGAGGTTCCTAAAAGTAAAAAGTGGAAGGATTCGTAGAATGAGAGGTGTAGCGCGGTTGAGAAGGAGGTACCCACAGCAAAGTTCGGGGTCATTTCAAATCAAAGTTGAGTGTTGTTTTAACGGAGGAGAGCAGCGGTGGGAGCTATGAGAAAGATGGAAAAGGGACTTTCAGTGGGTTTTCTCGAAATGAGGTTCCTAAAAGTAAAAAGTGGAAGGATTCGTAGAATGAGAGGTGTAGCGCGGTTGAGAAGGAGGTACCCACTGCAAAGTTCGGGGTCATTTCAAATCAAAGTTGAGAGTTGTTTCAACGGAGAGCAGCGGTGGGAGCTATGATATGAGAAGGAGGTACCCAGTTACCCACTGCAAAGTTCGGGGTCATTTCAAATCAAAGTTGAGAGTTGTTTTAACGGAGGAGAGCAGCGGTGGGAGCTATGATAAAGATGGAAAAGGGACTTTCAGTGTGTTGGCGTTGGTAAACCTAAAAAAATAAAAACTCGGTACTCTCTCCCTCTCTTTCTCTTTCTCTCTCTCTTTCTCTCTCTCTCTCTCTCTCTCTCTCTCCTCTCTGTCTCTCTCTCTCTCTCTTTCTCTCTCCATCCCTTAACTTCTGTAGTAATGATTTTTTATTTTTCACACTTTTATGTATTTTTCGTGTACGCTTCGTTAAATTTTCATTACGCTTTACAATCGCTAAGTGCAGAATAGGTAAAGTACGTAAATTAGTATACGTACGTACATAGGATGTTTCCCCTTTTTATACATATTTGGAGCTAAATTTGGACTTTTCAATCTCCGAAGGGAAAAAAATATCTTTTTTTATGGCTTAATTTCATATGGCAGGATTCTCCAAAAGGAGCTCTTTAGAGCTCCTAAAAAGCTCTTCCACCCAAGCACAGGTTTTTTCGATAATCTAATAGCTTGGTGTCGTACCGTTTATGCATTTTTACTGAGTGTTAAAAGTACGAAGTCTTTGTAAATTGGGCTTAAGGCTTTTGGGGGGATGACTCGGGAAGTCAGGACTCAGAAACTTACTGAAAATCCCACATGTCGGTGATAACAAGGAAAGAGGGGGAGAAAGAAGAGGCGGAAAAAGAAGAAGACGAAAACTGACAACAAACATTTATACTTTATATACTGACTTTTATACTGACAACAAACATTTTCGACCGTCACACATCTGTGGAGTGTCAAGTCCAAGAGCTAACAGAACTACTGACCCAAATAGATAGGTACATAGCATTAAACAGAAAAGAACCACACCACAAATAAGGCATTTCCCTTTATGGATGGTTCCTTTCTGCTTTAATGCTGTTTGTTCATTTGAAAATTACGGGGTAGCCCTGTCGCCTTGAGGACAAAACACGTATGTATTTTTCGTGTACGCTTCGTTAAATTTTCATTACGCTTTACAATCGCTAAGTGCAGAATAGGTAAAGTACGTAAATTAGTATACGTACGTACATAGGATGTTTCCCCTTTTTATACATTTTTTTTTCTACATTTTCCTTTTTTAATAGGTATAGGGGGGCATCAGAGAGTGTATGTTTGTGTGTGCAGTGGGAGGGAGACTATAACGCTGCGGGTTGCGGGTTTAACATCAAAAAATTACATTAGCCAGAATGTTAAGTTAACCCTTGTTTAATATGTACAAGTTGGACTATAACGCTGCGGGTTGCGGGTTTAACATCAAAAAATTACATTAGCCAGAATGTTAAGTTAACCCTTGTTTAATATGTACAAGTTAGGTCTACTATAACAGTTTTTCCATAAACCACACATTTAAAGTAATAGAGCCATTTGTAACCTGTCTGTGGTTTGATGGGAATGATGTGATTCACAGTGAGCTGTTGCGTTCCACAGTGTTTAATGGGCGAAATCGTGGTCCTCCTAGACAAATACCCGTCAGGAAATTCTGTAAAACAGGAAACATTTGACATGTTGAACTGTCACGCTCACACTTGAAAGAGATATTCGATAATTTATGTAGATTAAAAGTGGTCCTGGGCCTTGTTTCCAGAAGGTACAGTTCGGCCGTTAATAAGGGCCAAAGTTCTGATGCTATTCAGGGCTATAGCGAGGAAAACCGTAAAAGGAGATCGCCCTTCTCAGGACTTTACCTTTAGCCTCAGGTCGCTCAAACTTTGCAGAGAGATTCGATAGTTTATGTAGATCAAAAGTGTCCGCGGTCTGGACCTGAAGAAAAGTACAGTTTCGCCATTTCAGACCTTAATTTTGAAAATTATGTTTTCACACCAACCAGAAACTAACTCGTAAATCCGAAATCCCCATCCCCTAATGCCAAAGCGTTAATCAACTTTGCACCTCTAGAAGATTAAGAAAAGGGAAGGAAAGGAAAACAGGAGGAGGTAAGAAAAAGGGTGAGGGAATTACAAAAACATGAATACTAGTCTTCGGGTTCCAAGTGTCCCTCGGAAAACTTCTCCAAAATTAATAGAGCTTTCCTAATACTTTGCATACCGCAACTTTCTCCCACCTTCTCTCCCTTTTGTCTATTATTTTCCCTCCTCTTCAATTATTTCCCCTCCTCTGACCTCTTCCTTTATCCACCCATGATCAAAATTCCCTCCCTTTCCCTCAATTGACGCTTTCTATCTCCCATAAAACTACCTTCATCCCTTCTTTCCCTCCCTCGTCCTTTCTTGTAAACTTTCACCTCCCTTTTCTACTTGTCCTTTTTCCCTTAATAATGTCTTTTTTACCTCTCCTTCTACCGCCCTCTCCCTTATCAACGTATCTCTCTCTTTTTCCCTTTTATCCTATTTTCTCAATCAGTCTCTCCCAGTCTCTCTTTCTTCTCCGTAATTTGCTTTTGTTCTCATTTCTTTATGCATCCCCTTTTGGAGTTGCATATCCAATTTAAAGTTTTTTTTCAAGAGGTTTGATGGAGGGAACTGTAACAGTGAAGGTCTTATCGCCCAAAATCGAAGAGAGGAGGATAGGATAGGAGAAAGCCAGCCGTTCCAAGAACGAACCTTATCTGTTTTCATGTTGCCTGAGCCTCAGGGGTACAATGTACAAGCCTTTTAAATATGCTCCGAGCTGCAGAGTTCGCTATGCAGAGGTGAGAATAATCGATGAAAAAAACTAATCTAAATTCTTAATTAACAAAACCCAATGAAGGGATATAAAGTTTGAACGACGCTTATCAACTTTGTAAGTTTGTACCTGTGTGCTTAGTTTGAACAATGTTCAAAATTTATTGGAATTCCCTCAGTTCAAATAACAATATGTAATAGAGTAATATTGAACATCAACCAGAAGGACGGCGGCCGAGAGGAAGACCGAAGAACAGATGGAAGGACCCACTCAGAAAGGATATGACCGTCCTCAATCTTACACCCGAAGACTCTTTCAAACGAGCTTTATGGATGGGTGGCCATGGATGTATGTGTATGTAATAGAGTAATAGACCACAGAGTAATATTGAACATCAACCAGAAGGACGGCGGCCGAGAGGAAGACCGAAGAACAGATGGAAGGACCCACTCAGAAAGGATATGACCATCCTCAATCTTACACCCGGGGTCTCTTTCAACCGAGCTTTATGGATGCGTGGCCATGGATGTATGTGTATGTAATAGACCACATACGGAGAAATAAGGACCTCGAAGTGCGAAAGATAATGAAATAGGGGGAAAAAAAACTGAAAAAGAAGATGAGGTAAAGATAGATTTAATAGAGTTCTATTTTATTTATTCATCCCCCCCTCCCCAAGGATTGAACTCTCATACCTAACTGCTAAGGGTGACGAGTAATAGGTACAAATATCGAGGTTCTATACAAATGGCAAACCTTTGAATATCAACTCCAAACCTGTATTTGAATGACAAGTCGAGCCAACATGAAAACAAAACAACACACCAACCTTCAGGAGATGAAAATTCCGAAAAATATAATAAAAAAGTAAATGTAAAAAAAAGCTTGTCAAAAGATATGTATTTTTCCCTTTCATACATATTTTCATTCTCGATTCCCCGGTATTGAAAACTCTCAACGGAAATCAAAGCTTTTTAGGAGAAAAAAAATCTTGATAGGAAAAAAATATTATATTTTGTAAAAGAAATAAATGAGGAAAGTATAAAAAAAATATACTCCCCTCAGTTTCCTCCCTCTTTCCCGAATTCCCTCCCTTTCCCCCGAATTATGGGTATGTACAATTTCTTTTCCATCTCAATAAGAATGAAACGGTGAAGAGGAAGGTGTAGAAAATAGGGAACAAAAATAGGGGATGAGAAAACAGAGGGAGAGGGGAAAAAAGGGGAATGGAATAGAGAAAAGAGAAAATGTAGGAGAAACATAGGGAGATGAGAAAATAGAAGAACAATAAGAGAAATAAGAAATTTGTAGAAAACTAGGGAAATGAGAAAAGAGAAGTTTAGGGAAATGAGAAACAAGCTAGGCCCGTCCCTCCGGGAATTTTTTAGCCCGTAGTTTATTTGATCGTGGTTAAAGAAAAATGAGAACGAAGGCGAAAAAGATAGAGGCGAATAATAATAAGAAGAAGGTGGTGCAGGAGGACTGTTTTCCTCGTTTCCGAAGAGACGGACTGTTTTTAATAAAAAGGCAGGGTGTGAAGAAGGAGAAAAAGAGGGAGGAAGAAGCATCAGGAGAAGACGAAGAAAAAGAAGAAGAAGGACAAGAAGGATAAGGAGGTGCAGGAGGAAGACTCTACTGTTTTCCTCGTTTCTTAAAATCAAAAGGCAAGGTGTGAAGAAGGAGGAGGAGGAGGAGAAGGAGGAGGAGGCGGAGAAGGAGGAGGCGGAGAAGGAGGAGGCGAAGAAAAAGGACAAGAAGGGTATGAAGAGACTAAGTAACAATGAGCTTGATTAACAAAAGAAACCTGATACGATGTATCATACAATGAAGATAAGGCAGGGGGAGGGAGAGGAAGATGAAAAAGAAAAGGTAGTGGAGGAAGGGAGTGAGAAGGGGGATACAGAGGAGAAGAAGAAAAAAAAAGGATGAAGAGGTAGGGCGAGGAAGAGGCAGATGAAGAAACGGAGGAAAAAAGAAGAGAAGGAGGAGAAGAGAAAAAGAAACATTACAAGGAAGGGAAGAGGGGAAAAGACAAATGAGGGGAGGGAGAGGGAGTAAAAAAAAAGAAATGGGCGGGCAAAGAGGGGAGGAAGAAGAGAGAGAAATGAAGGGATATAATGGAAGAGGAACAGGAGAGAGGGAGGGGAGAGAGAGAAAGGTTTGTAAAAGAGGTGTGAAGAACCTCTCTAATGAAAGGAGAATATTGTAAATAGAAACTCAAGAAATGAGGGTTAGGGAGGGGAAATGAGAGTTAGAGAGGGGATGGAAAGATACATTATGTATGAAGATATGTGACATATTATGTATTTTATTTATTTGATTACACTCTAAGCATCACGGCCATGTGTGACATATTATGTATGAAGAACAGAATATACCTCATGTATACTATATTGCTTATAATAACACTGAAAAGTCCTTTACCCCGAAGTCTTATACAAATGTTATACATACAAATATGACGTATAAATATATATACAATATATATACCTAGACGTATGGCGACACATGACGTATACATAACAGGTATGTACACTGTACATGTAGATAACTATGTACATGTAGGTATGTATTTATGTACATGACATTTATGCATACTTTGTATACTTGTATACCCACAGGGACACATCATGTTTGTGTTAGTTGACGTATTCAGTCTCAAACCAAACTGAAAACCTGTTGTAATAATTTGAGAATTTGACCACAATAATAGTACATACTGCTAGAGTGAAAGGACTTTTCAGCCCTATGCGAGCAGTAAAAAAGAACTACGAGTGTGTATTATTATTATTATTTCTTCCTCACAAGTTTTCTCATCCCTCCTCCTCTTCTCTTTCACTTCCCTATTTCCACCGAACACGTCTCCACCTCTTCCACCATGTATACACCTCCTTCACCATCTCCAATTATCTCCGAAAGAAAGTTTCATTATCAGAAACTCGGAGACGTATCTGTGTGCTCTTTGTTTTAATAATGTAATTATAAGGGTCGCCGCCCACCTCCACTCTTCCGTAACCTCTCCACCTCCATATATCTTCACCTCCCTACATCTCCATCTTCGTCTCCACTATCGTGTGATGTGGGACGTGTTTCAAGAAATGTACGGATCGGCAACAACTTTAAAAAAGCTCAAAAACGTGTGTCAAGAAATGCACGTCTCAGGACTTTAGATTTCGGCCCAAGTCGCTCAAACTGGACAGAGAGATTCGATAATTTATGTAGATTAAAAGTGCCCCTGAGAAGGGTTCCCCCAAGGTACGGTTCAGCCGTTATTCAGGACCAAATTTCCGCGATATGGCTATAAAGCTCAAAAGGAGATCGCGCCTCTCAGGACGTTCCTTTTCACCTCAGCTAGCTCAAACTTTGCAGAGAGATTCGATAGTTTATGTAGATCGAAATTGTCCTTGGGGGCGGGTCTGGTTCGGCCGCTATTTCAGGACATAATTTTGAAAAGGTTCAAAAGGAGTTCGCAGTTTTCAGGACTTTACCTTTAGCCTCAGGTCGCTCAAACTTTGCAAAGAGATTCGATAGTTTATGTACATCAAAAATGTCCGCTAGCCGGACCTCAAGAAAAGTACAGTTTCGCCATTAGTTTTGAAAATTATGTTTTCACACCAACCAGAAACTAACTCGTAAATCCGAAATCCCCATCCCCTAATGCCAAAGCGTTAATCAACTTTGCACCTCTAGAAGATTAAGAAAAGGGAAGGAAAGGAAAACAGGAGGAGGTAAGAAAAAGGGTGAGGGAATTACAAAAACATGAATACTAGTCTTCGGGTTCCAAGTGTCCCTCGGAAAACTTCTCCAAAATTAATAGAGCTTTCCTAATACTTTGCATACCGCAACTTTCTCCCACCTTCTCTCCCTTTTGTCTATTATTTTCCCTCCTCTTCAATTATTTCCCCTCCTCTGACCTCTTCCTTTGTCCACCCATAATCAAAAATCCCTCCCTTTCCCTTTTACTTGACGCTTTCTATCTCCCATAAAACTACCTTCATCCCTTCTTTCCCTCCCTCGTCCTTTCTTGTAAACTTTCATCTCCCTTTTTTACTTGTCCTTTTTCCCTTAATAATGTCTCTTTTACCTCTCCTTCTACCTACCGCCCTCTCCGTTATCAACGTATCTCTCTCTTTTTCCCTTTTATCCTATTTTCTCAATCAGTCTCTCCCAGTCTCTCTTCTTCTCCGTATAATTTGCTTTTGTCCTCATTTCTTTGCATCCCCTTTTGAGTTGCAGATCCAATTTAAAGTTTTTTAAAGAGGTTTGATAGAGGGAACTGTAACAGTGAAGGTCTTATCGTCCCAAAATCGAAGACTCCCTTTCCCTCAATTGACGCTTTCTATCTCCCATAAAACTACCTTCATCCCTTCTTTCCCTCCCTCGTCCTTTCTTGTAAACTTTCACCTCCCTTTTCTACTTGTCCTTTTTCCCTTAATAATGTCTTTTTTACCTCTCCTTCTACCGCCCTCTCCCTTATCAACGTATCTCTCTCTTTTTCCCTTTTATCCTATTTTCTCAATCAGTCTCTCCCAGTCTCTCTTTCTTCTCCGTAATTTGCTTTTGTTCTCATTTCTTTATGCATCCCCTTTTGGAGTTGCATATCCAATTTAAAGTTTTTTTTCAAGAGGTTTGATGGAGGGAACTGTAACAGTGAAGGTCTTATCGCCCAAAATCGAAGAGAGGAGGATAGGATAGGAGAAAGCCAGCCGTTCCAAGAACGAACCTTATCTGTTTTCATGTTGCCTGAGCCTCAGGGGTACAATGTACAAGCCTTTTAAATATGCTCCGAGCTGCAGAGTTCGCTATGCAGAGGTGAGAATAATCGATGAAAAAAACTAATCTAAATTCCTAATTAACAAAAAGGAGGGATATAAAGTTTGAACGACGCTTATGAACTTTGTAAGAGGAGGAGGAGGAGGAGGAGGAGGAGGAGGAGGAAGAGGAGAAGAATAAGGAAAAGGAGAAGAATAAAAAAAAGGAAGAAAAGACGAAGAATTAGGAATGAAGACGAAAATATAGAAATATTGAGAAAAATAATTCGAAAAGAAAAGAGGTCAAGGAGCATGGCTGCATGGACGAGAGAGAGGGCACATGACAAAACTTTAGACACAACCAACAACATCACCAGCAACGATAATAGAACCACCAACAACAACAACATCATCACCAACAACAATATCATCAGAACCATCATCAAAATCAACTAAGTTATGACAATCATCACACAACCTCCATTTTCCAAGAAAAAAAACTCCACTTTTCATAACTCTGAAGAACCAGCGCACCGGAGTACCTTCAAAAGTTAGCACAAAAGATTTTTCGACGAAACGTCTACCTAGATAAATAAGAATATTAAAGGAAGAATAAAGAAAAAGAGGAGAAGGAGAAAAGGGGGAGGAGTAGGAAGAGGAAGGGGAGGAGAAGGAAGAGGAGGAGTAGGAAGAGGAAGGGGAGGAGGAAGAGCATGGGACATAGGGGACGAGAAGACCACGCTCTGGACAAAAGAAGAAAAGGTAAAGGGACAAAAACAAGGTAAAGGGACAAAGAAAGGAAAGACAGAGGAAGGAAAAAAAGAGAGGAAGAATATAGAGGAGGAGAGAAGAAGGAAAAGGAAATATGTAGGGGGACGCAAAAGAAAAAAGAAATACGAGGACAATGGAAGAAGAACACGCTTTGGACAAAAGAAAGACAGGAAGAGGGAGCGAGAGAGAGTGAGGGGAAAAAGGAGAGTAAGAGAAACCAGAAAGAAGAAGGTGAAGGAGGGAACAGAAAGAAAGCAACATGAGAACAAAGTAAGCAAGAGGGAAAGTTAGGTAGAGGCAGAGAGGCGAAAAAGAGCAAAAGAAAACAAAAGGAAGAGAGAAATAATCTTGACTTTATAAGAAGAGGAAGGTATCATTTCAATTTCAATTTTCCTTTTATGTTGTTCCGGTAAAGGAACGAAAATTGAAAGTAAATATAAAGAGTGGACTAGAATGACTAAAGAGAGTGGGGGAGGGAGGGAGGGAAAGAGAGAGAGAGAGAGGAGGGAAAGGGTCTCTTTGGAACTTTTTGAGAATTATATTTCTGAAAGCAGTTTTCTACAGATTCTGTTATTTGAGGCCATTCGTCCCTACATACCTACAGAAACACAGCAAACATTTCCAACAAAATTCACTCCCTTGGATTAGAATAGTATAGAATAGAATATACCTTGTTTATTCTGCCAGAATGAGACTGAAAAGTCCCTTTACTCGCGCAGTCTAAACAAGGTCTTATGCATTTGCAGTCGAACCTCGATTATTTCGACTTTCATTATTTTAAATCTCTATTATTTCAACTCCAAAATCCATTGTTTCAAAGGATATCCTATCTTATCAGAGGTAAATATCGGTCCCAATCAGTTGAAATAATCGAGGTTCTAATGTACTTTTACTTCTCACTTTCACTATACATTCCTCCCTCCTCCTCCTCCCTTTTCCTAACATCAACTCCCTCCAAACTTTAATGCCTTATCTCTTGAACTTTTCCTCATCGTTATACCGGGGTTTAACGATATCCCCTTCCCTACAACATATCCCAAGTTTTTCAAATATCGGTCCCAATCAGTTGAAATAATCGAGGTTCTAATGTACTTTTACTTCTCACTTTCACTATACATTCCTCCCTCCTCCTCCTTCCTTTTCCTAACATCAACTCCCTCCAAACTTTAATTCCTTATCTCTTGAACTTTTCCTTATCGTTATACCGGGGTTTAACGATATCCCCTTTCCTTTGCCTACAACATATCCTAAAGTTTTTCCTTCCTAAAAACGAGGGTTTTCTTCCGGACGGATCTGTCAGGGGGGGAGAGAAAGGGAGGGAGGGAGAGAGAGAGTGTGTGTGAATGAGGAAAGAGAGCTAGAGAGAGAGAGAGAGAGAGAGAGAAAAGGGGGACAGAGGCTTAGGAGAGAAAGAGAGAAGAGGGAGGCCTTAGCAACCTTTAGTCAGGGGCACATAAAACAGACCTATTCATGTTTCAATTTGAGCAACTAAAATTTTATGACGAAAAAAAGGAGGAAAAGACAGGCACTTTTCTCTGAGATCTGTATCTCGCCTTCTCCCTCTTCCTCCTTTTTTTTCCTTCTTCTAATCCTTCTCCCCCTTCTTCTGCTTTTTTTCTTCTTCTTCTTCTCCTTCTTCTTCTTCTTCTTCTTCTTCTTCTTCTTCTTCTTCTTCTTCTTCTTCTTCTTCTCCGTCTTCTTCTTCTTCTTCTCCGTCTTCTTCTTCTTCTTCTTCTTCTTCTTCTTCTCCTTCTTCTTCTCCTTCTTCTCCTTCTTCTCCTTCTTCTCCTTCTTCTCCTTCTTCTTCTTTAACAAACATCGGGACTTCGAAAAGGGTCGCGGGGGCTCTTTTTAAGGTTTATTGACCCCTATAAGCATTTTTTCGCTGGCCCTTATTCCCTCTTATACCAATGAACACTCCTCTTAAATATTCATGTTTCAATTTGAGCAACTAAAATTTTATGACGAAAAAAAGGAGGAAAAGACAGGCACTTTTCTCTGAGATCTGTTTCACCCCTTCTCCCTCTTCCTCCATTTTTTTCCTCCTTCTAATCCTTCTCCCCCTTCTTCTGCTTCTTTTTCTTCTTCTTCTTCTCCTTCTTCTTCTTCTTATTCTCCTTCTCCTCCTTCTTCTCCTCCATGAACACTCCTCTTAAACCCTTACCAAAAGAACACGATCTTTTCATCCTTCATTTTTAACGGGGCAAAAAAGGAGCAGAATATATTACGAGGGAGAGAGAAGAAGAGCGAAGGGAAGGAGGAAGGAGGGACGAAGGTTAGGAAGGAGAGGGGGGAAAAGGAGAGGAAAGTAGGTACGTACACGCTTCAGACGTGATTCGAATTATTTTAACAGTAAATAAAAATATGGAAGAAACAATAATAACAAGAGAAAGAGGAACGAGAGCAAAAGAAGGCGAAGAACGGGGAAGAGAAAAAGGAGGAGGAGGAGGAGGAGGAGGAGGAGGAGCAGGGTGAAGAACCTCCATGGCAAGAGAAAAATTGAAAGAGTGAGAAGGAGGAGAAAATGGAAGAAGAGAAAGAAAATATTATTATTATTATCATGAACATGGGTAACAAAGTTTTTACATTTATTTGTGATTTTCTCTTTCTCTCTCTCTCTCTCTCTCTCTCTCTCTCTCTCTCTCTCTTTCTTTCTCTCCATCTCTCTCTTTCTCCCTCAATGCCTCGCTTCACTCTCTCTTTATCAAACTTTTATTTTTCTTCTTCTTCTTCTCCTCCTTCTTCTTTTTCTTCTTATCCTTCTACTTTTCGTTATGTTTACTTACTACAGAAAACCTAATGCAATAGCAGTGTACTTCGGTAATGTAGCAATAATTTTCTCTTTGGCAAAAGGAAAGCCGTAATAAGGGATCAACAAAGGAAGGAGGGGATAAGTGAGAGTGTGTGTGTGTGTTTGTGTGTGTGTGTGTGTGTGTGTGAGTGTGTGAGTGAGTAAGTGAGTGAGTGAGTGAGTGTGTGTTTGTGTGTGTGTGTGTGTGTGTGTGTGTGTGTGTGTGTGTGTGTGTGTGTGTGTGTGTGTGTGTGTGTGTGTGTGTGTGTGTCAGTGAGTGAGTGAGTGTGTGACTGAGAGAGAGCGAGTGAGTGAGTGACAGTGTGTGTGAGTGAGTGAGAGAGGAGGGAATATGTGAGAAAGAGAGAGAGAGAGAGAGAAAGAGGAGAGACGAGGGAAGAAGTGAGTAAGTGAGAGAGGGAGAAAAGGGAGAGAAAGAAAGGAGGGAATACGTGAGAGTGAAGGGAGAAAATGAAGAGGGAGGAAAATGGGAGAAATGAAAAGAAAAAACGAGAAAGAGAGAGAGAGAGGGAGGGAGGGAGAGAGAGAGAGACGATTTTCTTCCTTCACCTTCTCTTTCTTGCCTTCTTTTCTTCTAACCGTTCTCACCCTCTATCCTTCTTCTCTTCCCCTCATTCTTATTCCTCTTTTCCTCCTTCCCTTATTCCTCTTCCTTTTCTTTCATCTCCTCCTCTTCCTTTTCCTTTGTAAATTAAATTAAACCACGGAATGCGCAAGTCCTTTTCTTCTCTCCTTTCAAAGGCGTTCGTCTTTCTCCAGTCTCACCACAAGGATGTCCTTTCTCCACCTCTTCCCCTACTCCTTCTCTTAGTCTTCCTTTATCTTCTCCTCCTATTCTTCTTTTTCTCCTTCTCTGCTATTTTCTCTTCTCCAGGCTTACCACAAAGATGTCCTTTTCCTTCTGCTCTCCTTTCTTTCACATTTTCTCCTCCTCCTTCTACGTCTTTTTCTTCGTCTTCTACGTGTATTGTCTTTGAAGCTTGAGGGCTTGGGTCTCTTCACAACTCGTGCGGTAGATGGTAGTCCATTTCTATTACACAACATCTATTCCAAAGTGAATTGAAAATTGAGAAATCACATTGATCTCAGGTACCATAAGCTTTGTACAAAACCAATACACACACCCATTCCAATGCGCAGCAACATCAACATCAACCTAGACATCACATCACTCTGGACGAATCCAATGGAGGCAGCGTGTTTCCTTGACTTGAAAACGGCGGAAGAAGTTGATGAAAGACGCTAACACAACAATGAAAGACGTTACAAGTTACAACAACAAAAATAATGCACGTATTTGTGAAATAAAAAAAAATGCATTTTCTATAAGAGAAAATGGACTACAAACATATCTTTTTAGAACTTTCAAGCCTTTTTTAAAAAAAAGATATGTACTTTAGTGATCTTGTCTTAGACTGGGTGATAATTTTACAACGAGCTGACCCGTCCCGTGCTTTGCTATGGTCACCTGTCCATTGTCTGGCCTTACTCAGCGTAGCTTGAAAATTCCAATTCCATAGGAACCTTCTAAAGCTAAAAACAGAGTGGAGTGGAGAGCAAAGAACATAGAGTTTTTTCCTCTCAGTTCTATGTGGTTTAAATTTGTCGCTTCCCTCTCTCTACCTGCTTGATGCTTTATGCCAGCGGTTCCCAACCAGGGGTACGCGTACCCCTGGGGGTACGCGAGAGACCCTCCGGGGGTACGTAAAAAAAATTGAGTAATGGCGGACAAAAAAAAAATGAAAGCAAATTTTGAATTTTGACGGCTTATCTTTGCAGAAGAGTCCAAAAAGGTACTGAATTTTTACTTCGAGGATTGATTTCGAACAGACTTGGGGACATTATTTTGGGGGAAAAAATTGCCTCCGGCGCAGTTTACGTTTGATTCCTTTTTGTCAAGTCGCGGGGGTAAGTACCTACCCCCTCTCCCTTGAAGTAAAAGGACGGGGGGTACGGTTAGCCCAGTGGTAACGTGCTTGTTTGTCATGCTGCAGGTCCCGTCTTCTATTCCCACCATCGACAAAATATTTGTACTCGCTTTTCGATTGCAAATATTTCTACCGCTTACTTTCTGGTGTTCTTGTGCTGGCCCAGACCCTAAATGGAGCTCACAAGAATCTCATCATGTGAATACACAGAGGCGAGGTAAGTAACATTTAGCCCTTCATCAGAGCTCACAAGAATCTCATCATTTGAATACACAGAGGCGAGCTAAGTAACATTCAGCTCTTCATCAGAGCTAATTGGTAGAGTCTGTCTGATGGTGCAAATTTTGTCCAGAAATCCATAAAGCCAAAAAACCAAAAACTTTTGGGGGGATTTTTTTCACATTTTCTCACACAAATGAGCTTAGATAACACTTCAAAGTAGCTACTTAATTGTCCTTACGAGGCTGAGTGCACCCCGAACTCCAAGCACAGAACCGACAAATACCTCGGCCCCGCCGGGAATCGAACCCGGACCTCCAGCGTGCAAGCCTAGTGTGATACCCACTCGGGCACGGAGGTTGCTTCCAGTACGAATATTAAAATTTGTTTATTATTTTTCTATTTCAGTGACGGATGGTCAAGTGAATCCCCACTACTCATCACATCAGTCGCGGAGGCCTGGCTCGGTATCACCAGACAGAAGACCGAGGTCTAACTATCACGTTCCAGGCATTAAGTAAGTTCCACACCATATATTATGTAATGAGGACTGTACATAGACCCTGCAGCATCGACCCTTGCACAGAAAATGTACTCTGCTCCATTTCTTAATTTTCAGCGTGGCCGAGGGTCGCGGCTAACGTGAATTGTATCGGAGAAAATCTAGAGAGAGAGAAAGAGAGAGAGAGAGAGAGAGAGAGAGAGAGAGAAAGAGAGAGAGAGAAATAGAAAGGAAGGGGGAGATGGGAAATAAAGGGAAGGAGAGAGTAGGAAGAGAGAGTAAGAGGGTGCAAAAGAGAGGGAGAGAGATATAAAGTGAAGGGAGAGGGTTAAAGAGAGAGGGGAGGGAGAGCAAAAGAGAGGGTGGGAGAGAGAGGGAGAAAGATATAGAGTGAAGGGAGAGAGAGCGAGAGAGAAAGAGAGCAAAAGAGAGGGTGGGAAAGAAAGGGAGAGGGGAGAAATGAGGGTATTGTTTGTTTTGATGTGTTCCACCATTAAAAGAAAGAGAGAGAGAGAGAGAGAGAGAGAGAGAGAGAGGGAGAGAGAGAGAAAGAGAGAGAGAGAGAAAACAAATGAATGGGGAACGAGATTGAAAAAATTGAAAATGTATGTTCCAATAGAATAATCATCATGATTACTAACACAAGGGGAAAAGAGAGAGAGAGAAAAAAAGAGAGAGACAAACAGAAAGGAAGGGGGAGATGGGAAATAAAGGGAAGGGGAAAGGGAGAGCAAAAGAGAGGGTGAGAAAGAAAGGGAGAGAGGGAGGAAATGAGGGTATTGTTTGTTTTGATGTGTACCACCATTAATAATAATTATTATTGCTATTTTTGTTGCCATTTTTCATTTCAACTCTCCCATTCTCTATCCCTCTCCCTCTCACACACATCCTCTGTTTCTCTTTCTCCCTCCCTCCTCCTCTCTCTCTTCATCTCACTCACACACAAACACACCCTCTATTTCTCTCTCTCTCTCATACACCCTCTTCTCTCCTCTAGTTAAACACACAGTGTAATTTCTCCAACAATTTTCCAACCACAACAACTTTATCTCTCTCTTCCTCTCTCTCTCTTCCTCTCTGTTTGTTGTGTGTACGTGTTGGTCAGTGAGACGTAAATTATTCATTTCATTATCATAATCACCATCTAGTTATTACAGATTTATTACTACTACGCTTCCATCCCGGATATGAAAAACAAACCCCTGATGTACATACATAGTGTACTACATTCATATGTATACCATAGGTAGGTAGGTACCTACACTTCGAGCAAAAAATTCAAAAAATTCGTCTTATTGCCTTATACAGAGATTGCCTTAGGCAATAAAAAATATTTGATAATAAGAAAGCAGAAAGCACTTACCAAAGAGTCACAATTTGAGAACTCCAATCTGAAAGCAGAACAAGGAAAACATAAAATAAGTTCTATTGGTAAGCGCTAGGTCTGTCCCACCCGGGACGGAGTGATAAAGTTCGTTCTCGGAACGGCTGACTTTCTCCTATCCTGTCTTCCTTCGTTCTTAGATTTCGGGACCATAAAACCTCCGCTGTTACAGTTCCCTCTGTCAAACCTCCTCAGAGGGGAGTTAGGGGAATGCAGGACGAGAGGCCAAGGAAGAGGAGGAGAAGGAGGGACCCAATCTCTCGAGTGGTCTGGCATTTCCAAAACTCGAATGAAGGAGCATTTTCTTGGAAGTTTATTATGGAAAGGAGAAACTTTGAAACTTCACCGGTAAAGTTTTTCGCATCGAAAAGCATCCAACTTTGGCAATAATCATCATCAATATTGATTGCATTACGGGGAAATTTTCGCTCTGAAGGAAACCAGAGAGTTGGAAGAAATTTTCATACATACATAGCTCTTAAAAGTCTTATTTCCTTTAGAGTGCGGGAATGAAGGGACTTTTCAGTCTCATTCTGGCAGTATAAACAGGGTAGGTATATTCTATTCCATTTTATTTTTAACTCACCCAGAAAAAGAAGCCTCTAAGGGGTCCCGCCAGGCCGAATGGCTAGACAAACATGATTCCATTGAGAGTTGAACAAACCAGCGAAATTTCTTTTGAGTTTTTTCGGCACTTTCGACCGAAATCCTGGTTACCGTTAACGCGTAACAAACATCGGGACTTCGAAAAGGGTCGCGGGGGCTCTTTTTAAGGTTTATTGACCCCTATAAGCATTTTTTCGCTGGCCCTTATTGCCTCTTATAACCCTTACCAATGAACACGCTTCTTAAACCCTTACCAAAAGAACACGATCTTTTCATCCTTCATTTTTAACGGGGCAAAAAAGGAGCAGAATATATTACGAGGGAGAGAGAAGAAGAGCGAAGGGAAGGAGGAAGGAGGGACGAAGGTTAGGAAGGAGAGGGGGGAAAAGGAGAGGAAAGTAGGTACGTACACGCTTCAGACGTGATTCGAATTATTTTAACAGTAAATAAAAATATGGAAGAGAAAATAATAACAAGAGAAAGAGGAACGAGAGCAAAAGAAGGCGAAGAAGGGGGAAGAGAAAAAGGAGGAGGAGGAGGAGGAGAATGTGTAGGAGAAAGAGAAGGGAGTGGGAGAAGGAGAAGGAGGAAGAGAAAGAGGAGAGAGGAGGAGGAAGAGAATGTGTAGGAGAAAGAGAAGGGAGTGGGAGAAGGAGAAGGAGGAAGAGAAAGAGGAGAGAGGAGGAGGAAGAGAATGTGTAGGAGAAAGAGAAGGGAGTGGGAGAAGGAGAAGGAGGAAGAGAAAGAGGAGAGAGGAGGAGGAAGAGAATGTGTAGGAGAAAGAGAAGGGAGTGGGAGAAGGAGAAGGAGGAAGAGAAAGAGGAGAGAGGAGGAGGAAGAGAATGTGTAGGAGAAAGAGAAGGGAGTGGGAGAAGGAGAAGGAGGAAGAGAAAGAGGAGAGAGGAGGAGGAAGAGAATGTGTAGGAGAAAGAGAAGGGAGTGGGAGAAGGAGAAGGAGGAAGAGAAAGAGGAGAGAGGAGGAGGAAGAGAATGTGTAGGAGAAAGAGAAGGGAGTGGGAGAAGGAGAAGGAGGAAGAGAAAGAGGAGAGAGGAGGAGGAAGAGAATGTGTAGGAGAAAGAGAAGGGAGTGGGAGAAGGAGAAGGAGGAAGAGAAAGAGGAGAGAGGAGGAGGAAGAGAATGTGTAGGAGAAAGAGAAGGGAGTGGGAGAAGGAGAAGGAGGAAGAGAAAGAGGAGAGAGGAGGAGGAAGAGAATGTGTAGGAGTGAGTGGGTGTGTGTGTGTGTGTGTGTGTGTGTGTGTGTGTGTGTGTGTGTGTGTGTGTGTGTGTGTGTGTGTGTGTGTGTGTGTGTGTGTCAGTGAGAGAGCGAGTGAGTGTGTGTGTGTGTGTGAGAGAGAGAGAGTGAGTGAGTGAGTAAGTGAGTTGGGTGTGTGTGTGTGTGTGTGTGTGTGTGTGTGTGTGTGTGTGTGTGTGTGTGTGTGTGTGTGTGTGTGTGTGTGTGTGTGTGTGTGTGTGTGTGTGTGTGTGTGTGTGTGTGTGTGTGTGTGTGTGTGTGTGTGTGTGTGTGTGTGTGTGTGTGTGTGTGTGTGTGTGTGTGTGTGTGTGTGTGTGTGTGTGTGTGTGTGTGTGTGTGTGTGTGTGTGTGTGTGTGTGTGTGTGTGTGTGTGTGTGTGTGTGTGTGTGACCATGTGTGTGTGTGTGTGTGTGTGTGTGTGTGTGTGTGTGTGTGAGTGAGTGAGAGAGGAGGGAATATGTGAGAAAGAGAGAGAGAGAATGAAGAGGGAATAAGAGAGAGTGAGAGAGAGAGACGAGGGAAGAAGTGAGTAAGTGAGAGAGGGAGAAAAGGGAGAGAAAGAAAGGAGGGAATACGTGAGAGTGAAAGTGAAGAGAGAAAATGAAGAGGGAGGAAAAAGGGAGAAATGAAAAGAAAAAACGAGAAAGAGAGAGAGAGGGAGAGGGAAAGAATGAAGAGGGAAGAAGTGAGTAAGTGATAAAGGGAGGAGTGAGAGAGAGAGACGATTTTCTTCCTTCACCTTCTCTTTCTTGCCTTCGCTTCTTCTAACCGTTCTCAACCTCTATCCTTCTTCTCTTCCCCTCATTCTGATTCCTCCTTCCCTTATTCCTCTTCCTTTCTTTCACCTCCTCCTCTTCCTTTTCCTTTGTAAATTAAATTAAACCACGGAATGCGCAAGTCCTTTTCTTCTCTCCTTTCAAAGGCGTTCGTCTTTCTCCAGTCTCACCACAAGGATGTCCTTTCTCCACCTCTTCCCTTCCTCCTCTTAGTCCCCCTTTATCTCTCATTCATCCTCCCTGCTTTCGCCCTTTACTCTATTATTTCTCCTCTTCCACCCCCCACCTACCTCTCTACCCTTCTTTACTCTTCACTCCCATACTACCGCCTTTATCTTTATACTTTATCTGTCCCATTCTTTTCCTTTTATCTCTCTCTCATCCTCCCACCTTCTTCTCTCCCATTTTTAACTCTTCACTCCCATACTCCCCACTTTATCTCCAATACTACCGCCTTTATCTGTCCAATTCTTTTCCTTTTATCTCTCTCTCATCCTTCCACCTTTATCTCTCTCATTTCCCCCTTTCTCCTTTTCCATCTCCCACCTTTGTCGCAGTTTTCACTTTCCTTATCCTGTAAAAGTCGTACCCTCTATCAGTTTTTTCTGCGCGCGAAGTACCAAGTATAGGTATACGACAGGATTGTGTCATGGTACAGCCCCCAGGTGTCGTGATTAGCCACGCCCCCTACTCTCATTATATCAGACCCCACTCGCCATACAGGGTGATTAAGTCTAATGTTTGGGAGCCTGGGTGTCCCACCAAACGGACACTCTGGAAATCCTGGGTTCGAATTAGAGTGGCGGAATTGCTAGAATGAAAAGGAAAATTTAAAACTGATGAGGAAGTGTGCAGGAGTATTGAACTCACTAGAGAGAACTTTTTTTTTTTTTACTTTTTGCTCTTAGTTCGTTCTCGGAACGGCTTTCTTTCTCCTATCCTGCCTTTCTTCTATCTTCGGTTTCGGGACGATAAGACCTTAGTTATAGCTGCCCTCTATCAAACCTCTTACAAAATGCTCCAGGTTCCAGCTACACTAATATAAATAACATAAATACATACCGAATTGATGAAACATATTTATGTACAGATGAATAGGAAGGCTTATCGACCTGGAATTAGATAGGTAACATCAGGGTTCAAAAGTTTATCTCTATATGAGTGGCAATACATAAGATCTTGTTTAGACTGCGGGAGTAAAGGGACTTTTCAGTCTCATTCTGGCAGTATAAACAGGGTATATTCTATTCTATTTCGAAGATCAACAGCAACATACGTATTTCTGACCCTAGCTCCTCCTTATTTCCCCTCTTCCTCTCTCCCACTCTTAACTCTTCACTCCCATACTCCCCACTTAATCTCTCATACTAACCCGTTTATCTCTACCGTTCCCCTTAACTCCATATTTGTCCTCTTCCTCTCTTCTATCTCCCACCTTCCTCTCCCTCCCATTTTCCCCCCTTCTTCTATGGCATTTCCCTCTTCTTCTATGGCATTTTTCCCCTTGACATGTATCTCACTCTTAACACTATGATTAATTACTTTCATTCCTTCCGCGGTTTCCATCTTCAGTACGTACGTACCTACTCCTCATTGGTGACACCACCACGTCGTCATATATATAAATATATAAAATTAAATCGCCTACGACGCTTAAGGTTTTCGGTCGATCGAGCATTTCTGAAGGGTTGAGGATCAAAAGGGCGTTCTTAAGGGCGCAAAAATTATACATATGTGATTAACTAATGGCGCTAAAAAAAGTAAATCCGGCCCTGATGCCTGTTCTTCCTTTCTCCACAATCCCTCCTCTTCCTCTCCTTCTTCCTTCTCCTCTTCCTCTCCTTCTTCCTCCTCCTCTTCCTCTCCTTTCTCCTTCTCCTCTTCCTCTCCTTCTTCCTTCTCCTCTTCCTCTCCTTCTTCCTCCTCCTCTTCTTCTCCTTCTTCCTTCTCCTCTTCCTCTCCTTCTTCCTTCTCCTCTTCCTCTCCTTCTTCCTTCTCCTCTTCCTCCTCCTCCTCCTCCTCCTCTTCTTCTCCTCTTCCTCTCCTTCTTCCTTCTCCTCTTCCTCCTCCTCCTCCTCCTCTTCTTCTCCTCTTCCTCTCCTTCTTCCTTCTCCTCTTCCTCTCCTTCTTCCTTCTCCTCTTCCTCTCCTTCTTCCTTCTCCTCTTCCTCTCCTCCTTCCTTCTCCTTCTTCCTCCTCCTCTTCTTCCTTCTCCTATTGCTCCTCTTAATAACATCCCTTTGGTGTTTGTTGTGTGTACGTGTTGGTCAGTGAGACGTAAATTATTCATTTCATTATCATAATCACCATCTAGTTATTACAGATTTATTACCACTACGCTTCCATCCCGGATATGAAAAACAAACCCCTGCCCCGTTTATCTCTACCGTTCCCCTTAACTCCATATTTGTCCTCTTCCTCTCTTCTATCTCCCACCTTCCTCTCCCTCCCATTTTCCCTTCTTCTATTGCATTTTCCCCTTGACATGTATCTCACTCTTAACACTATGATTAATTACTTTCATTCCTATCGCGATTTCCCTCTTCAATACCTACGTACCTAATCCTCACGTACCATTTATTGGCCCACCTGCCCACATTTATTTTTCTAATTTTTGTTTTTATGACTACAATTTTTGAATAGCACTGGTTCAATAACAGTCTACCATACGCCACATAAGTCTGAACTGGACGAACTTTTTCAAGATCTAATTTTATCAAAAGAAAGGGCTTAAAGACTGTTATTGAACCAGTGCTATTCAAAAATTGTAGTCATAAAAACTTCAGACTTATGTGGCGTATGGTACAGGTGGGCCAATAAATGGTACGTTTTTTAGGTGGGCGAATAAATGGTACACTTTGTACTACATTCATATGTATACCCTAGGTAGGTAAGTACCTACACTCCGAGCAAAAAATTAAAAAATTCGGCTCATTTACATGAGGTTTAATGAGGGAACTTAGCAATAGTCAGAGACAGAGGAAACTTCAGGAAACTCTTCTTCAAAGTATAGGGAGAAAGAAATGGAGAGAGGAGAGAGAGAAAAATAGAGAGCGAGAGGGAGAGCCTGATTTCATCTTGCAGAAAACATAAATCAAGTACCTACAATACCAGAAAGGATAATAACCAGGAGAAAAAGATAGGAAGAGAGAGAGAAAGGGAAAGAGAGAGAAAGAAACAGGAGAGAGGATGGAGGGAGAGAGTGAGGGAGAGCCTGGTTTCATCTTGCAGAAAACATGAATCAAGTACCTACAATACCAGAAAGGATAATAACCAGGAGAAAGAGAGAGGAAGAGAGAGAGAGAAAGAGAGAGTACGAAAGAGCGAGGGAGGGAAGAGGGAGATTTGAAATTAACAAAATACAAGCATCTCAGAAACATAAAACAGAAATAAGAAGATTTGAAGACAGGAAAACACAACACATAGAGAGAAATACGCATGAGGGAAGGAAGGAGAGGGGGAGAGAGAAAGAGAGAAGGGGGCGGGAGAGGTAAAGATAATAGAGGGAGGGAAAGAAGCAAGGGAGCAGAAAGAGAGGGAAGAGGGAGATTTGAAATTAACAAAATACAAGCATCTCAGAAACATAAAACAGAAATAAGAAGATTTGAAGACAGGAAAACACAGCACATAGAGAGAAATACGCATGAGGGAAGGAAGGTGAGGGGGAGAGAGAAAGAGAGAAGGGGGAAGGAGAGGTAAAGATAATAGAGGGAGGGAAAGAAGCAAAGGAGCAGAAAGAAGATGGGAGGAAGGAGAGAGAATGATGGGAGAAAGGAGGGAAAGAAAAGGAAATGTGGAAACCGAAAATAGGCGAGTGAGGTATACCTGCAGAAAAAAGAAGCAGGCAATAAAACACAAAAAGGGGGGCATCTCCCACCCCCACAATCCACACAATATCACATAAAAACCTTAAATACAAAACAACGACTCCCCCACTCCCTTAAATAATCCACGAATTTATGTTCCTAAAAATAGGCGAGTGAGGTATACCTGCAGAAAAAAGAAGCAGGCAATAAAACACAAAAAGGGGGGCATCTCCCACCCCCACAATCCACAATATCACATAAAAACCTTAAATACAAAACAACGACTCCCCCACTCCCTTAAATAATCCACGAATTTATGTTCCTAAAAAAAGCGCAAAAGAAAACCGACAAAAACCCCCGGAGCAATTTTCTTTCCCACCATTTCAGGGATATTTTTACAAAAGGGGGAGGCCGGGAGGGGGATTGTTGTTACATTGGAATTTTCAAAAAGACCTGTACCCACCTACAAGGTACATACCTACTGAAAACCGTTTCTTTTTTGGAGACTTTTTTTCCAGAAAAATATCAAAGGACTTTGAGGAGAATTTTAAGAATCCCTACAAAACCACACCTCCTGCCTCCTGTGGTTGGGCGGAAAAGCTCCTTTAGGAGAATCCTGCTACATTTAAAAAGAAGTAGGGTTAAAAAACAAGGTAGGTTCATTTTATTATCATTATTTATTTTTCCAATAGAAAAAATCAAAGGATCCTTTGTAAATCCTAAAAGGAAAAATGTCTTATGGTGTTTATGTGGCAGTTTGTATGACAAGGAGGGTTGCTTGCTTTTCTTCCAAATACCACCGGAAAAGAGGGAGAGAAAGAAAGAAAAGAAGAGAGTGTAAATCCTAAAAGGAAAAATGTCTTATGGTGTTTATGTGGCAGTTTGTATGACAAGGAGGGCACACAAAACAATGGTAATGCATACCCAGAGCTTTTGTTAAGTACATGGATATATCCAACAGTCAGAGCATAGAGATATGTGAACATATACAGTGTGGTTAATAAAAAAACTTAATTTGCCCGGATGGGAGGATAGGTTACAAAAATAAACTGCAGATAAACTCTTTCAATAGATACCTACCTAAGGCCTGGATTTTGTTGGAGAAAATTCCAATTATGTTGAACAATAGATAAAAAGTCTAGTCATGAAGTTGAGCGTAGTATATTAAGCGGGGAATGACATTTGTGACAAGCATTTATGATCAAGACAATTAAAATTCCTTTTTTTTATAATTTAAAAAGTTTCAAATCAATTGAGCACATCCTGATTTCTTGCAGAAAAATGCGCTTCAGACCCCCCAGCTTCTCGACGTCCAATGTCTCACACATCCTCAAAGATGACGAAGAAACACTGAAAGAAGTTTTCCAATTTCTCAAGAGAAATAATTTCCTGAAAAACTTGTAAAACATTTTTTTTTCCACACATGGCCTTGATGCTTAGCGTGTAAATAAATAATAATAATAACAATTTTCCTACTTTTCCGTTCTCACATTTTCTCACCCCCCGAACTTTTCCTGTGCAATC
>NW_007378616.1:0-3940 GCF_000475195.1 Diaphorina citri | reverse complement strand
AGAACACAAATAATGAAACACCCGCCCAAAAAAAAAAAAAAAAAAAAATCAAATTTCTACTTCGGAATATAATAATAAGTTTATTTTTTGTGTATTTTTGGATTGAAAAAAAAAAATAAATAAAATAAAAAATAAAATAAAATAAAACATGAGGCTCCTTTACATTAATGGAAAACTGTGGATTAAAATTGAGTCGCTCGGAAATAGGATTAACTTAAACCAACATTCAACTCGTGGTTCCTGGTCATTAAACCTGCCTGGGGGTTAAAGGAGGGGGAAGTAACGGATTAGGGGAGAGAGGGGGGAAAGGTTAGCCCCCCTCCCCCTACACCAGCGGTTCCCAAACTTTTGAGTACTGCAAACCACCTGACTCCTCAAGGTTCTTTTGGCGTACCACCAAATAATATCAATTTTGTGTGGTTTGGGGTTTATATAAAGATATTATAGTGCCGCACGCGAAATTTTTTGTTAATTGTAGTACGATGTCACAAGTTTTTGGTACATTGATTGTAGATATAGATTTTTTTCTCTCCCAACCAGGGTTACCAGATTTGTTTTTCGTATCAAATCTGTTCACGTACCACAGATTGGGAACCTCTGCCCTACTCAATGGTGAAAGGGTTTGTTATTGTGTGTTTGCAAGTCATTAATTTTTAATTGTTCCCGCAATGCCGTCTTGCCCCTGCGATTCCCTAATTGAGTTTTAATGCGAAAGCCTTTAGAGGAGGCAATTAGTAATTAACAGATTCCGGAGCTGAATGAATGACCACGTCAGGGAATTAGGAAGGTAGAGAGAGAGAGAGAGAGAGAGAGAGAGAGAGACACGGGTGAAATGGAATCTCCACTAAAAAACAGAAAGTAATATAGGCGAAATTTCAATGCTGCAAGTTTCAGTAAAAAATTTAACGCGGCGAGTTTTATGAACGCCTGGAAACTATTTTGATTATGCAACGTGCTCAGCACAAAGCGGATCAAATTTTCGACAGTCAGTTTTAAGTGCCAAAAGACGTTTTGAGGTCCCTAGAGCCTAAATCCAAAGTTCCAGCCATTGGTCTGTGTGTTTGTCTGTCTGTATTGTTACTTACAAGTCTTTTTATAAACTTTGAAAACGGGATACGCCAAAGTACACGTTACCTATCCCTAGAAAATGTCTACAAAGTTAGATGAAACTCCGAGTCGGGATAATAAGTAAGTAGGTATCCATTGTTTAACAGAACTCAAGTAAAATAGTAGGTACTACTTTCCCCTATTGAGAAAAGGCGTCAGATCCGGGGCGTCCACAAAAGGCGTCAGCCTTTGTTGGAAAAGATAAAAAAAAAAAAAATAGAAAGTAAAAAGTAAAAACTCCTTCTAACGACGTACATACATATTAGAAGAATTGCCTTGCCTAATCTCCTCTCCCCACCTTCTTCCATCCCCTCATTCCCCTCCCCTCCTCTCCTCACAATCTCATCCCCTCCCTTCTTCCATTCCAACTACCCCAATGGGACTTGCGAGACAATAAGACAAAGGCTGAAAATTCCAGAAAAGTAGATAGAAAAAGGGGTGAGGAGGGAGAAGGGAGAGAGGCTCTCTCTCTCTCTCTCTCTCTCTCTCTCTCTCTCTCTCTCTCTCTTTCTCTCTCTCTCTGTTTCCATCTGTTTTATTGGAAACACCATTCATTCTCTTTCTCTCTTTTTTCTTCTAACACCAGTTCTTATCTTTAATATTTCACATCCTCCCTCTCTCTCTCCCCCTTTCTCTCTTCCTCTCTCTTTCTTTCTCTCCCTTTCTCTTTCTCTCCTTTCCTATCTCTTTTTTTAAGATGTCCTTTTGAATATTTCATAGTTTTCTCAGGGTGTTTGTAATTACAATTACCTACTTGGAGAAAAAAAAAACTTGAGAATATATCTAGGAGAGAAAAACATAGAGAGTGAAAAAGAAGAGAGAGAGAGAGAGAGAGAGAGAGATGTGGAGAAATAATAGAAAGCAAAAAGAAACTGTGAAAATGAGGAAGGAAAGGTGGAGGAAGAGGTCAGAAAAAAATAGAAGAAAGAGAAAAAGAAGAAGGAACACATAAAGAGAAAGAGGTTAAAAGAATGGGAAAAAGAGATGAAAGAGAGAGTGAAAAAGAGAAAAAAAGGGGGAACCGGCCCTTTCGTCCAAAAATTTCGAATCAAAGATGGTAAGGGGGAATAAAAGTGGAGTTCCTTTGTTTTTAAAGGCCTTTTCAGGCTTTTCATTTGTTTTAACAATCCCCTGCTGTTTTCAAATGAAAGGTGTTGGTCTGTGTGTTGGTGATGAAATTCCTGGACAATATAACTTGCTGGTCGGACGTCAGCAAATGTAAACCCATTAACCCAGGGGTCTCCAAACTGGGGGGCGTGAAGACAAGTCAAAGGGGGCACTTTCAATAGAAGGGGGGGGGGGGCGAAGTAGGTACAAAAGTTTGGGAACCCCTGCAATTAGCCCATTAGTGTGCCGGCTGGACACTAATGTCCTCAACCCACTTCTCCTCACCTCTTCATTACTTCTCCCATATCTATCACTCCTCCTTCCCCTTATCTATCACTTCTCTTTCCCCTTCCACCCCTCCTTTTACTTTCCCCTTCCACCGGATGCAAGGGATGGTCAAAGAGTTCTGGTGTAATATTAGGTTTCTCCTAATTTAATATTTTTTCTTCCCCTTCCTAGTTATCTAATGTACCCAACTAATGTTTCTTCCAAAAGCCATAAGCCTAATTTAATAGAAATAAATTTCAGCATTTCAAAGGCCATATCTCACGTTTACCCTCCTTTCCAGACCCCCCAAAAATGGAGTTACATAGTTTTCGAAAAATGGACTTTCTTTTATTTCTTATTTCATTATTTTATTTTATTCGGTTAAAAGTTTTTCAAAAATTACTTTTTAGTATTTACTTTCCATAATCTGATTTCAAGTTGTGTCTTTGGACAAATCTAGTATTAAAGAGTTTATATTAAAATATTTTAATACACATAAACAAATAATTTCATTTCTAATAATAAAAATCAGCTAAAAATCCATTTTAGCCTAAAATGGATACGAAGGTAAAGAAAGCAACCTTACCTGAGAAGAGAAAATATTATGAGAGAGAGGGAGAGAGGGAGAGAGAGAGGGAGAGAGAGAGAGGGAGAGAGAGAGAGGAGAAAGTGAGGGGAGGATAAAGTTTTATTTTTCTTTCTTTCGCTTTTTCTCATTTTAAATTTAATGAAAATGAAAAAGACAGATAATTACTCGAAATGAAATGGGAGAAGTCATCCGATGTCATTAATCATCTCGCGAGCGATGCGCTGTTCTACCTCCCTGTGTTTTACTTCCTCTAGTTAACTGGAGAGGAGTTATAAGTACCTACCCCGGGAGTAGGTTTTGGGAGTAGTACTCCCCCAAAACTCTTGGAGAATTTAAGGAATTAAATATGTACCTACTAAAAGGAATTTTAATTGTGTTGAGCATAAATGCTTGTCACAAATGTCGTTCCAAAAAATAGTGGAAAGAGAAAAAAAAAACTTAAATAAGAAAAAAAAGTAAAGAAATATATTAGACAAGTAGACGAAGAACAGAGAAGGAAAAGAAAGACGAATAATAAACATAAAAAAGAGGAAGAAAAGTGGACGAAAAGCAAGAGATAAGAGGAAGAAAAAGAGAAATGAGAAGGAATAGAAGTCGAAATACAAGTTCCAGAAGAACTAAAAGAAGACATACCTAAAGAAGAAGAAAGAGGAATAAAAGAGAAATAAGAAGAAGTGGAAATACAAGTTAAAGAAAGGACTTAAAGAAGAAAAGAAAGAAGACATACCGTACAAAACTGGGAATAAAAATGACAGATACAGATGACAATTTGACAAATAAGTAGTGGAAAAAGAAGGAAGAATGCGAATAAATATGAAGTGTAGGGCAGAGTGGGGCGAAGAGAAATATGGGTAATGTGATGGAAAATTA
>NW_007378615.1:187203-188428 GCF_000475195.1 Diaphorina citri | reverse complement strand
TCGATCAGCCCAAACTGGGGGCCCCGCGCCTTTGAAACTGCCCCGGGCCCCGCGGGGGGCTAATCCGGCCCTGGGTAAGTTCAAGATATATTAAATTCCAAGTTAGTATTTTATTTGTACCAGTGCCCATTGCCTAAATTGGGAGCTATTTAACGAACTAGAAAGGTAACCAGGTACCTACGCACGAGTAGGTAGTGAAGATTGAAGCAATTTCAGAGTACGTAGGAATTTTGAGTGGAACATTTTTTGCTCGAGTGAATTCTTTCAGATGTTCTCCTTATTAAAGAGATAATAATATCATGATGGAATCATCATACGAATATCATAACTTGGTGTAGTTATACCTACGTCTTATTAGGGACTTACATGGGTAGGCGTATATACAGGTATTTTCCTGACGAAATTTCTGTGTGCGGAGTCCAGTATGTAGGACTATTGTATACTACATGAGGAAGGTAGGTAGGTACATCTATACTTACATACAAAAGGCAGACTATTTATCATTTTCTAAATTTTCTTTTCTTTTTACTTTCTATCACTACAGTATAGCGGAACTATACTAGTAATGAAAGTATTGCAATCGGTCCAAATTTTCAAAATCGGGAAATGGTTGGAAATATCCGTTTTGGGATACCCTGATTCAAAAAAGTGGTTTTTAGCCCATGGTCTGTACGTTACGTACGTACGTACTACAGGTTTAAATGGGAAAAAGTAGAACAAAAAAGTAGTTTTTGTCCCATGGTCTGTACGTATGTATGTACCACAGGTTTAAATGGGAAAAGGTTGTATACAAAATATCTCAAGACCGGTTTGTCTCATGGTCTGTACGTATGTACGCACGTATGTGTGTACTACAGGTTTAAATGGGAAATTTTGAAAAAGTGGTATATAAAATATCTCAAGAACGGTTTGTCCTAGAGCGATGAAATTTGGTATGCTATCCCGGTATGGTCCAAGGACGCGACTGTAACAATTTGGCAAAAATCGGATAGTCACCCATCCTGATATTAACCAAAGTAATTGTTGCTTAACCCTCATTTCGTGGAAAATGTAGAAAAGGTTGTGAACAAAATATCTCAAGAACGGTTTGTAGTAGAGAAATGAAATTTGGTATGCTATCCCGATATGGTCCAAGGACGCGACTGTAACAATTTGGCAAAAATCGGATAGTCACCCATCCAGATATCAACCAAAGTAATTCGTAATTAACCCTCCTTTCGTGGAA